>NW_026696653.1:0-63668 GCF_030435755.1 Ochotona princeps | reverse complement strand
TTGGAAGCCTGATGGTGTGTGAAGTTAGTGAGCCAAATGGAGTTGTTCTCCCACAAGAACCACTCGGCTGATCCTTCTTCAATATGCCCTTCACCAACATGCAGTGTTTCCTTGATTGAATTAGCTCTCACACCAATATTTGCGTCTAGAGCCTTTGCATTGAGGGCTATCTGAAAACGGCTGTGGCGCTGAAGTTGCCTGTGAATGTGGAGTTGGTGGCATGTGAAACCCGCATGTGGAGCATTCGTTTGTGTGGGATGCTGACCAAGCTTCATTTCAGTCCTAGGCACACAAAGGGCACTAAGCATAGAGTGTGAAAACTGAGTTTCCTTGAGAGCTGCTTGGAAGCCTGATGGTGTGTGAAGTTAGTGAGCCAAATGGAGTTGTTCTCCCACAAGAACTAACCACTTCGCTGATCCTTCTTCAATATGCCCTTCACCCACATACAGTGTTTCCTTGATTGAATTAGCTCTCACACCAATATTTGCGTCTAGAGCCTTTGCATTGAGGGCTATCTGAAAACGGCTGTGGCGCTGAAGTTGCCTGTGAATGTGGAGTTGGTGGCATGTGAAACCCGCATGTGGAGCATTCGTTTGTGTGGGATGCTCTACTAGATTCATTCCTAGATAATGCACTCAAAGGGAACTAAGCATAGAGTGTGAAAACTGAGTTTCCTTGAGAGCTGCTTGGAAGCCTGATGGTGTGTGAAGTTAGTGAGCCAAATGGAGTTGTTCTCCCACAAGAACCACTCGGCTGATCCTTCTTCAATATGCCCTTCACCAACATGCAGTGTTTCCTTGATTGAATTAGCTCTCACACCAATATTTGCGTCTAGAGCCTTTGCATTGAGGGCTATCTGAAAACGGCTGTGGCGCTGAAGTTGCCTGTGAATGTGGAGTTGGTGGCATGTGAAACCCGCATGTGGAGCATTCGTTTGTGTGGGATGCTGACCAAGCTTCATTTCAGTCCTAGGCACACAAAGGGCACTAAGCATAGAGTGTGAAAACTGAGTTTCCTTGAGAGCTGCTTGGAAGCCTGATGGTCTGTGAAGTTAGTGAGCCAAATGGAGTTGTTCTCCCACAAGAACCACTCGGCTGATCCTTCTTCAATATGCCCTTCACCAACATGCAGTGTTTCCTTGATTGAATTAGCTCTCACACCAATATTTGCGTCTAGAGCCTTTGCATATAGGGCTATCTGAAAACGGCTGTGGCGCTGAAGTTGCCTGTGAATGTGGAGTTGGTGGCATGTGAAACCCGCATGTGGAGCATTCGTTTGTGTGGGATGCTCACCAAGCTTCATTTCAGTCCTAGGCACACAAAAGGCACTAAGCATAGAGTGTGAAAACTGAGTTTCCTTGAGAGCTGCTTGGAAGCCTGATGGTGTGTGAAGTTAGTGAGCCAAATGGAGTTGTTCTCCCACAAGAACCACTTCGCTGATCCTTCTTCAATATGCCCTTCACCCACATACAGTGTTTCCTTGATTGAATTAGCTCTCACACCAATATTTGCGTCTAGAGCCTTTGCTTTGAGTGCTATCTGAAAACGGCTGTGGCGCTGAAGTTGCCTGTGAATGTGGAGTTGGTGGCATGTGAAACCCGCATGTGGAGCATTCGTTTGTGTGGGATGCTCACCAAGCTTCATTTCAGTCCTAGGCACACAAAGGGCACTAAGCATAGAGTGTGAAAACTGAGTTTCCTTGAGAGCTGCTTGGAAGCCTGATGGTGTGTGAAGTTAGTGAGCCAAATGGAGTTGTTCTCCCACAAGAACCACTCGGCTGATCCTTCTTCAATATGCCCTTCACCAACATGCAGTGTTTCCTTGATTGAATTAGCTCTCACACCAATATTTGCGTCTAGAGCCTTTGCTTTGAGGGCTATCTGAAAACGTATGTGGCGCTGAAGTTGCCTGTGAATGTGGAGTTGGTGGCATGTGAAACCCGCATGTGGAGCATTCGTTTGTGTGGGGTGCTCTACCAGGTTCATTCCTAGATAATGCACTCAAAGGGCACTAAGCACAGAGTGTGAAAACTGAGTTTCCTTGAGAGCTGCTTGGAAGCCTGATGGTTTATGAAGTTAGTGAGCCAAATGGAGTTGTTCTCCCACAAGAACCCATTCGCTGATCTTCTTCAATATGCCCTTCACCAACATGCAGTGTTTCCTTGATTGAATTAGCTCTCACACCAATATTTGCGTCTTGAGCCTTTGCATTGTGGGCTATCTGAAAACGGCTGTGGCGCTGAAGTTGCCTGAGAATGTGGAGTTGGTGGCATGTGAAACCCGCATGTGGAGCATTCGTTTGTGTGGGATGCTCTACTAGATTCATTCCTAGATAATGCAGTGAAAGGGCACTAAGCATAGAGTGTGAAAACTGAGTTTCCTTGAGAGCTGCTTGGAAGCCTGATGGTGTGTGAAGTTAGTGAGCCAAATGGAGTTGTTCTCCCACAAGAGCCACTCGGCTGATCCTTCTTCAATAGGCCCTTCACCAACATGCAGTGTTTCCTTGATTGAATTAGCTCTCACACCAATATTTGCGTCTAGAGCCTTTGCATTGAGGGCTATCTGAAAACGGCTGTGGCGCTGAAGTTGGCTGTGAATGTGGAGTTGGTGGCATGTGAAACCAGCATGTGGAGCATTCGTTTGTGTGGGATGCTCACCAAGCTTTATTTCAGTCCTAGGCACTCAAAGGGCACTAAGCATAGAGTGTGAAAACTGAGTTTCCTAAGAGAGCTGCTTGGAAGCCTGATGGTGTGTGAAGTTAGTGAGCCAAATGGAGTTGTTCTCCCACAAGAACCACTCGGCTGATCCTTCTTCAATATGCCCTTCACCAACATGCAGTGTTTCCTTGATTGAATTAGCTCTCATACCAATATTTGCGTCTAGAGCCTTTGCATATAGGGCTATCTGAAAATGGCTGTGGCGCTGAAGTTGCCTGTGAATGTGGAGTTGGTGGCATGTGAAACCCGCATGTGGAGCATTCGTTTGTGTGGGATGCTCTACCAGGTTCATTCCTAGATAATGCACTCAAAGGGCACTAAGCATAGAGTGTGAAAACTGAGTTTCCTTGAGAGCTGCTTGGAAGCCTGATGGTGTGTGAAGTTAGTGAGCCAAATGGAGTTGTTCTCCCACAAGAACCACTCGGCTGATCCTTCTTCAATATGCCCTTCACCAACATGCAGTGTTTCCTTGATTGAATTAGCTCTGACACCAATATTTGCGTCTAGAGCCTTTGCATTGAGGGCTATCTGAAAACGGCTGTGGCGCTGAAGTTGCCTGTGAATGTGGAGTTGGTGGCATGTGAAACCCGCATGTGGAGCATTCGTTTGTGTGGGATGCTCACCAAGCTTCATTTCAGTCCTAGGCACTCAAAGGGCACTAAGCATAGAGTGTGAAAACTGAGTTTCCTTGAGAGCTGCTTGGAAGCCTGATGGTGTGTGAAGTTAGTGAGCCAAATGGAATTGTTCTCACACAAGAACCACTCGGCTGATCCTTCTTCAATATGCCCTTCACCAACATGCAGTGTTTCCTTGATTGAATTAGCTCTCACATCAATATTTGCGTCTAGAGCCTTTGCATTGAGGGCTATCTGAAAATGGCTGTGGCGCTGAAGTTGCCTGTGAATGTGGAGTTGGTGGCATGTGAAACCCGCATGTGGAGCATTCGTTTGTGTGGGATGCTCTACCAGGTTCATTCCTAGATAATGCAGTGAAAGGGCACTAAGCATAGAGTGTGAAAACTGAGTTTCCTTGAGAGCTGCTTGGAAGCCTGATGGTGTGTGAAGTTAGTGAGCCAAATGGAGTTGTTCTCCCACAAGAACCACTCGGCTGATCCTTCTTCAATATGCCCTTCACCAACATGCAGTGTTTCCTTGATTGAATTAGCTCTCACACCAATATTTGCGTCTAGAGCCTTTGCATTGAGGGCTATCTGAAAACGGCTGTGGCGCTGAAGTTGCCTGTGAATGTGGAGTTGGTGGCATGTGAAACCCGCATGTGGAGCATTCGTTTGTGTGGGATGCTGACCAAGCTTCATTTCAGTCCTAGCCACACAAAGAGCACTAAGCATAGAGTGTGAAAACTGAGTTTCCTTGAGAGCTGCTTGGAAGCCTGATGGTGTGTGAAGTTAGTGAGCCAAATGGAGCTGTTCTCCCACAAGAACCACTCGGCTGATCCTTCTTCAATATGCCCTTCACCAACATGCAGTGTTTCCTTGATTGAATTAGCTCTCACACCAATATTTGCGTCTAGAGCCTTTGCATTGAGGGCTATCTGAAAACGGCTGTGGCGCTGAAGTTGCCTGTGAATGTGGAGTTGGTGGCATGTGAAACCCGCATGTGGAGCATTCGTTTGTGTGGGATGCTCTACCAGGTTCATTCCTAGATAATGCACTCAAAGGGCACTAAACATAGAGTGTGAAAACTGAGTTTCCTTGAGAGCTGCTTGGAAGCCTGATGGTGTGTGAAGTTAGTGAGCCAAATGGAGTTGTTCTCCCACAAGAACCACTCGGCTGATCCTTCTTCAATATGCGCTTCACCAACATGCAGTGTTTCCTTGATTGAATTAGCTCTCACACCAATATTTGCGTCTAGAGCCTTTGCATTGTGGGCTATCTGAAAACGGCTGTGGCGCTGAAGTTGTCTGTGAATGTGGAGTTGGTGGCATGTGAAACCCGCATGTGGAGCATTCGTTTGTGTGGGATGCTCTACTAGATTCATTACTAGATAATACACTGAAAGGGCACTAAGCATAGAGTGTGAAAACTGAGTTTCCTTGAGAGCTGCTTGGAAGCCTGATGGTGTGTGAAGTTAGTGAGCCAAATGGAGTTGTTCTCCCACAAGAACCACTCGGCTGATCCTTCTTCAATATGGCCTTCAGCAACATGCAGTGTTTCCTTGATTGAATTAGCTCTCACACCAATATTTGCCTCTTGAGCCTTTGCATTGAGGGCTATCTGAAAACGGCTGTGGCGCTGAAGTTGCCTGTGAATGTGGAGTTGGTGGCATGTGAAACCTGCATGTGGAGCATTCGTTTGTGTGGGATGCTCACCAAGCTTCATTTCAGTCCTAGGCACTCAAAGGGCACTAAGCATAGAGTGTGAAAACTGAGTTTCCTTGAGAGCTGCTTGGAAGCCTGATGGTGTGTGAAGTTAGTGAGCCAAATGGAATTGTTCTCACACAAGAACCACTCGGCTGATCCTTCTTCAATATGCCCTTCACCAACATGCAGTGTTTCCTTGATTGAATTAGCTCTCACATCAATATTTGCGTCTAGAGCCTTTGCATTGAGGGCTATCTGAAAATGGCTGTGGCGCTGAAGTTGCCTGTGAATGTGGAGTTGGTGGCATGTGAAACCCGCATGTGGAGCATTCGTTTGTGTGGGATGCTCTACCAGGTTCATTCCTAGATAATGCAGTGAAAGGGCACTAAGCATAGAGTGTGAAAACTGAGTTTCCTTGAGAGCTGCTTGGAAGCCTGATGGTGTGTGAAGTTAGTGAGCCAAATGGAGTTGTTCTCCCACAAGAACCACTCGGCTGATCCTTCTTCAATATGCCCTTCACCAACATGCAGTGTTTCCTTGATTGAATTAGCTCTCACACCAATATTTGCGTCTAGAGCCTTTGCATTGAGGGCTATCTGAAAACGGCTGTGGCGCTGAAGTTGCCTGTGAATGTGGAGTTGGTGGCATGTGAAACCCGCATGTGGAGCATTCGTTTGTGTGGGATGCTGACCAAGCTTCATTTCAGTCCTAGCCACACAAAGAGCACTAAGCATAGAGTGTGAAAACTGAGTTTCCTTGAGAGCTGCTTGGAAGCCTGATGGTGTGTGAAGTTAGTGAGCCAAATGGAGCTGTTCTCCCACAAGAACCACTCGGCTGATCCTTCTTCAATATGCCCTTCACCAACATGCAGTGTTTCCTTGATTGAATTAGCTCTCACACCAATATTTGCGTCTAGAGCCTTTGCATTGAGGGCTATCTGAAAACGGCTGTGGCGCTGAAGTTGCCTGTGAATGTGGAGTTGGTGGCATGTGAAACCCGCATGTGGAGCATTCGTTTGTGTGGGATGCTCTACCAGGTTCATTCCTAGATAATGCACTCAAAGGGCACTAAACATAGAGTGTGAAAACTGAGTTTCCTTGAGAGCTGCTTGGAAGCCTGATGGTGTGTGAAGTTAGTGAGCCAAATGGAGTTGTTCTCCCACAAGAACCACTCGGCTGATCCTTCTTCAATATGCGCTTCACCAACATGCAGTGTTTCCTTGATTGAATTAGCTCTCACACCAATATTTGCGTCTAGAGCCTTTGCATTGTGTGGGATGCTCTACTAGATTCATTACTAGATAATACACTGAAAGGGCACTAAGCATAGAGTGTGAAAACTGAGTTTCCTTGAGAGCTGCTTGGAAGCCTGATGGTGTGTGAAGTTAGTGAGCCCAAATGGAGTTGTTCTCCCACAAGAACCACTCGGCTGATCCTTCTTCAATATGGCCTTCAGCAACATGCAGTGTTTCCTTGATTGAATTAGCTCTCACACACCAATATTTGCCTCTTGAGCCTTTGCATTGAGGGCTATCTGAAAACGGCTGTGGCGCTGAAGTTGCCTGTGAATGTGGAGTTGGTGGCATGTGAAACCCGCATGTGGAGCATTCGTTTGTGTGGGATATTCTACCAGGTTCATTCCTAGATAATGCACCTTCAAAGGGCACTAAACATAGAGTGTGAAAACTGAGTTTCTTTGAGAGCTGCTTGGAAGCCTGATGGTGTGTGAAGTTAGTGAGCCAAATGGAGTTGTTCTCCCACAAGAAGCACTCGGCTGATCCTTCTTCAATATGCCCCTTCACCAACATGCAGTGTTTCCTTGATTGAATTAGCTCTCATACCAATATTTGCGTCTAGAGCCTTTGCATTGAGGGCTATCTGAAAACGGCTGTGGCGCTGAAGTTGCCTGTGAATGTGGAGTTGGTGGCATGTGAAACCCGCATGTGGAGCATTCGTTTGTGTGGGATGCTCTACTAGATTCATTCCTAGATAATGCACTCAAAGGGCACTAAGCATAGAGTGTGAAAACTGAGTTACCTTGAGAGCTGCTTGGAAGCCCTGATGGTGTGTGAAGTTAGTGAGCCAAATGGAGTATGTTCTCCCACAAGAACCACTCGGCTGATCCTTCTTCAATATGCCCTTCACCAACATGCAGTGTTTCCTTGATTGAATTAGCTCTCACACCAATATTTGCGTCTAGAGCCTTTGCATTGAGGGCTATCTGAAAACGGCTTGTGGCGCTGAAGTTGCCTGTGAATGTGGAGTTGGTGGCATGTGAAACCCCGCATGTGGAGCATTCGTTTGTGTGGGATGCTGACCAAGCTTCATTTCAGTCCTAGGCACACAAAGGGCACTAAGCATAGAGTGTGAAAACTGAGTTTCCTTGAGAGCTGCTTGGAAGCCTGATGGTGTGTGAAGTTAGTGAGCCAAATGGAGTTGTTCTCCCCACAAGAACCACTTCGCTGATCCTTCTTCAATATGCCCCTTCACCCACATACAGTGTTTCCTTGATTGAATTAGCTCTCACACCAATATTTGCGTCTAGAGCCTTTGCATTGGAGGGCTATCTGAAAACGGCTGTGGCGCTGAAGTTGCCTGTGAATGTGGAGTTTGGTGGCATGTGAAACCCGCATGTGGAGCATTCGTTTGTGTGGGATGCTCTACTAGATTCATTCCTAGATAATGCACTCAAAGGGAACTAAGCATAGAGTGTGAAAACTGAGTTTCCTTGAGAGCTGCTTGAAGCCTGATGGTGTGTGAAGTTAGTGAGCCAAATGGAGTTGTTCTCCCCACAAGAACCACTCGGCTGATCCTTCTTCAATATGCCCTTCACCAACATGCAGTGTTTCCTTGATTGAATTAGCTCTCACACCAATATTTGCGTCTAGAGCCTTTGCATTGAGGGCTATCTGAAAACGGCTGTGGCGCTGAAGTTGCCTGTGAATGTGGAGTCTGGGTGGCATGTGAAACCCGCATGTGGAGCATTCGTTTGTGTGGGATGCTGACCAAGCTTCATTTCAGTCCTAGGCACACAAAGGGCACTAAGCATAGAGTGTGAAAACTGAGTTTCCTTGAGAGCTGCTTGGAAGCCTGATGGTCTGTGAAGTTAGTGAGCCCAAATGGAGTTGTTCTCCCACAAGAACCACTCGGCTGATCCTTCTTCAATATGCCCTTCACCAACATGCAGTGTTTCCTTGATTGAATTAGCTCTCACACCAATATTTGCGTCTAGAGCCTTTGCATATAGGGCTATCTGAAAAACGGCTGTGGCGCTGAAGTTGCCTGTGAATGTGGAGTTGGGTGCATGTGAAACCCGCATGTGGAGCATTCGTTTGTGTGGGATGGCTCACCAAGCTTCATTTCAGTCCTAGGCACACAAAAGGCACTAAGCATAGAGTGTGAAAACTGAGTTTCCTTGAGAGCTGCTTGGAAGCCTGATGGTGTGTGAAGTTAGTTGAGCCAAATGGAGTTGTTCTCCCACAAGAACCACTTCGCTGATCCCTTCTTCAATATGCCCTTCACCCACATACAGTGTTTCCTTGATTGAATTAGCTCTCACACCAATATTTGCGTCTAGAGCCTTTGCTTTGAGTGCTATCTGAAAACGGCTGTGGCGCTGAAGTTGCCTGTGAATGTGGAGTTGGTGGCATGTGAAAACCCGCATGTGGAGCATTCGTTTGTGTGGGATGCTCACCAAGCTTCATTTCAGTCCTAGGCACACAAAGGGCACTAAGCATAGAGTGTGAAAACTGAGTTTCCTTGAGAGCTGCTTGGAAGCCTGATGGTGTGTGAAGTTAGTGAGGCCAAATGGAGTTTGTTCTCCCACAAGAACCACTCGGCTGATCCTTCTTCAATATGCCCTTCACCAACATGCAGTGTTTCCTTGATTGAATTAGCTCTCACACCAATATTTGCGTCTAGAGCCTTTGCTTTGAGGGCTATCTGAAAACGTATGTGGCGCTGAAGTTGCCTGTGAATGTGGAGTTGGTGGCATGTGAAACCCGCATGTGGAGCATTCGTTGTGTGGGGTGCTCTACCAGGTTCATTCCTAGATAATGCACTCAAAGGGCACTAAGCACAGAGTGTGAAAACTGAGTTTCCTTGAGAGCTGCTTGGAAGCCTGATGGTTTATGAAGTTAGTGAGCCAAATGGAGTTGTTCTCCCACAAGAACCCATTCGCTGATCTTCTTCAATATGCCCTTCACCAACATGCAGTGTTTCCTTGATTGAATTAGCTCTCACACCAATATTTGCGTCTTGAGCCTTTGCATTGTGGGCTATCTGAAAACGGCTGTGGCGCTGAAGTTGCCTGAGAATGTGGAGTTGGTGGCATGTGAGAACCCGCATGTGGAGCATTCGTTTGTGTGGGGATGCTCTACTAGATTCATTCCTAGATAATGCAGTGAAAGGGCACTAAGCATAGAGTGTGAAAACTGAGTTTCCTTGAGAGCTGCTTGGAAGCCTGATGGTGTGTGAAGTTAGTGAGTCCAAATGGAGTTGTTCTCCCACCAAGAACCACTCGGCTGATCCTTCTTCAATAGGCCCTTCACCAACATGCAGTGTTTCCTTGATTGAATTAGCTCTCACACCAATATTTGCGTCTAGAGCCTTTGCATTGAGGGCTATCTGAAAACGGCTGTGGCGCTGAAGTTGGCTGTGAATGTGGAGTTGGTGGCATGTGAAACCAGCATGTGGAGCATTCGTTTGTGTGGGATGCTCACCAAGCTTTATTTCAGTCCTAGGCACTCAAAGGGCACTAAGCATAGAGTGTGAAAACTGAGTTTCCTAAGAGAGCTGCTTGGAAGCCTGATGGTGTGTGAAGTTAGTGAGCCAAATGGAGTTGTTCTCCCACAAGAACCACTCGGCTGATCCTTCTTCAATATGCCTTCACCAACATGCAGTGTTTTCCTTGATTGAATTAGCTCTCATACCAATATTTGCGTCTAGAGCCTTTGCATATAGGGCTATCTGAAAATGGCTGTGGCGCTGAAGTTGCCTGTGAATGTGGAGTTGGTGAGCATGTGAAACCCGCATGTGGAGCATTCGTTTGTGTGGGGATGCTCTACCAGGTTCATTCCTAGATAATGCACTCAAAGGGCACTAAGCATAGAGTGTGAAAACTGAGTTTCCTTGAGAGCTGCTTGGAAGCCTGATGGTGTGTGAAGTTAGTGGAGCCAAATGGAGTTGTTCTCCCACAAGAACCACTCGGCTGATCCTTCTTCAATATGCCCTTCACCAACATGCAGTGTTTCTCCTTGATTGAATTAGCTCTGACACCAATATTTGCGTCTAGAGCCATTGCATTGAGGGCTATCTGAAAACGGCTGTGGCGCTGAAGTTGCCTGTGAATGTGGAGTTGGTGGCATGTGAAACCCGCATGTGGAGCATTCGTTTGTGTGGGATGCTCACCAAGCTTCATTTCAGTCCTAGGCACTCAAAGGGCACTAAGCATAGAGTGTGAAAACTGAGTTTTCCTTGAGAGCTGCTTGGAAGCCTGATGGTGTGTGAAGTTAGTGAGCCAAATGGAATTGTTCTCACACAAGAACCACTCGGCTGATCCTTCTTCAATATGCCCTTCACCAACATGCAGTGTTTCCTTGATTGAATTAGCTCTCACATCAATATTTGCGTCTAGAGCCTTTGCATTGAGGGCTATCTGAAAATGGCTGTGGCGCTGAAGTTGCCTGTGAATGTGGAGTTGGTGGCATGTGAAACCCGCATGTGGAGCATTCGTTTGTGTGGGATGCTCTACCAGGTTCATTCCTAGATAATGCAGTGAAAGGGCACTAAGCATAGAGTGTGAAAACTGAGTTTCCTTGAGAGCTGCTTGGAAGCCTGATGGTGTGTGAAGTTAGTGAGCCAAATGGAGTTGTTCTCTCCACAAGAACCACTCGGCTGATCCTTCTTCAATATGCCCTTCACCAACATGCAGTGTTTCCTTGATTGAATTAGCTCTCACACCAATATTTGCGTCTAGAGCCTTTGCATTGAGGGCTATCTGAAAACGGCTGTGGCGCTGAAGTTGCCTGTGAATGTTGGAGTTGGTGGCATGTGAAACCCGCATGTGGAGCATTCGTTTGTGTGGGATGCTGACCAAGCTTCATTTCAGTCCTAGCCACACAAAGAGCACTAAGCATAGAGTGTGAAAACTGAGTTTCCTTGAGAGCTGCTTGGAAGCCTGATGGTGGTGTGAAGTTAGTGAGCCCAAATGGAGCTGTTCTCCCACAAGAACCACTCGGCTGATCCTTCTTCAATATGCCCTTCACCAACATGCAGTGTTTCCTTTGATTGAATTAGCTCTCACACCAATATTTGCGTCTAGAGCCTTTGCATTGAGGGCTATCTGAAAACGGCTGTGGCGCTGAAGTTGCCTGTGAATGTGGAGTTGGTGGCATGTGAAACACCGCATGTGGAGCATTCGTTTGTGTGGGATGCTCTACCCAGGTTCATTCCTAGATAATGCACTCAAAGGGCACTAAACATAGAGTGTGAAAACTGAGGTTTCCTTGAGAGCTGCTTGGAAGCCTGATGGTGTGTGAAGTTAGTGAGCCAAATGGAGTTGTTCTCCCACAAGAACCACTCGGCTGATCCTTCTTCAATATGCGCTTCACCAACATGCAGTGTTTCCTTGATTGAATTAGCTCTCACACCAATATTTGCGTCTAGAGCCTTTGCATTGTGGGCTATCTGAAAACGGCTGTGGCGCTGAAGTTGTCTGTGAATGTGGAGTTGGGTGGCCATGTGAAACCCGCAATGTGGAGCATTCGTTTGTGTGGGATGCTCTACTAGATTCATTACTAGATAATACACTGAAAGGGCACTAAGCATAGAGTGTGAAAACTGAGTTTCCTTGAGAGCTGCTTGGAAGCCTGATGGTGTGTGAAGTTAGTGAGCCAAATGGAGTTGTTCTCCCACAAGAACCACTCGGCTGATCCTTCTTCAATATGGCCTTCAGCAAACATGCAGTGTTTCCTTGATTGAATTAGCTCTCACACCAATATTTGCCTCTTGAGCCTTTGCATTGAGGGCTATCTGAAAACGGCTGTGGCGCTGAAGTTGCCTGTGAATGTGGAGTTGGTGGCATGTGAAACCTGCATGTGGAGCATTCGTTTGTGTGGGATGCTCACCAAGCTTCATTTCAGTCCTAGGCACTCAAAGGGCACTAAGCATAGAGTGTGAAAACTGAGTTTCCTTGAGAGCTGCTTGGAAGCCTGATGGTGTGTGAAGTTAGTGAGCCAAATGGAATTTGTTCTCACACAAGAACCACTTCGGGCTGATTCCTTCTTCAATATGCCCTTCACCCAACATGCAGTGTTTCCTTGATTGAATTAGCTCTCACATCAATATTTGCGTCTAGAGCCCTTTGCATTGAGGGCTATCTGAAAATGGCTGTGGCGCTGAAGTTGCCTGTGAATGTGGAGTTGGTGGCATGTGAAACCCGCATGTGGAGCATTCGTTTGTGTGGGATGCTCTAACCAGGTTCATTCCTAGTATAATTGCAGTGAAAGGGCACTAAGCATAGAGTGTGAAAACTGAGTTTCCTTGAGAGCTGCTTGGAAGCCTGATGGGTGTGTGAAGTTAGTGAGCCAAATGGAGTTGTTCTCCCACAAGAACCACTCGGCTGATCCCTTCATTCAATATGCCCTTCAACCAACATGCAGTGTTTCCTTGATTGAATTAGCTCTCACACCAATATTTGCGTCTAGAGCCTTTGCATTGAGGGCTATCTGAAAACGGCTGTGGCGCTGAAGTTGCCTGTGAATGTGGAGTTGGTGGCATGTGAAACCCGCATGTGGAGCATTCGTTTGTGTGGGATGCTGACCAAGCTTCATTTCAGTCCTAGCCACACAAAGAGCACTAAGCATAGAGTGTGAAAACTGAGTTTCCTTGAGAGCTGCTTGGAAGCCTGATGGTGTGTGAAGTTAGTGAGCCAAATGGAGCTGTTCTCTCCACAAGAACCACTTCGGCTGATCCTTCTCTCAATATGCCCTTCACCAACATGCAGTGTTTCCTTGATTGAATTAGCTCTCACACCAATATTTGCGTCTAGAGCCTTTGCATTGAGGGCTATCTGAAAACGGCTGTGGCGCTGAAGTTGCCTGTGAATGTGGAGTTGGTGGCATGTGAAACCCGCATGTGGAGCATTCGTTTGTGTGGGATGCTCTACAGGTTCATTCCTAGATAATGCACTCAAAGGGCACTAAGCATAGAGTGTGAAAACTGAGTTTCCTTGAGAGCTGCTTGGAAGCCTGATGGTGTGTGAAGTTAGTGAGCCAAATGGAGTTGTTCTCCCCACAAGAACCACTCGGGCTGATCCTTCTTCAATATGCGCTTCACCAACATGCAGTGTTTCCTTGATTGAATTAGCTCTCACACCAATATTTGCGTCTAGAGCCTTTGCATTGTGGGCTATCTGAAAACGGCTGTGGCGCTGAAGTTTGTCTGTGAATGTGGAGTTGGTGGCATGTGAAACCCCGCATGTGGAGCATTCGTTTGTGTGGGATGCTCTACTAGATTCATTACTAGATAATACACTGAAAGGGCACTAAGCATAGAGTGTGAAAACTGAGTTTCCTTGAGAGCTGCTTGGAAGCCTGATGGTGTGTGAAGTTAGTGAGCCAAATGGAGTTGTTCTCCCCACAAGAACCACTCGGCTGATCCTTCTTCAATATGGCCTTCAGCAACATGCAGTGTTTCCCTTGATTGAATTAGCTCTCACACCAATATTTGCCTCTTGAGCCTTTGCATTGAGGGCTATCTGAAAACGGCTGTGGCGCTGAAGTTGCCCTGTGAATGTGGAGTTGGTGGCATGTGAAACCCTGCATGTGGAGGCATTCGTTTGTGTGGGATGCTCACCAAGCTTCATTTCAGTCCTAGGCACTCACAAAGGGCACTAAGCATAGAGTGTCGAAACTGAGTTTCCTTGAGAGCTGCTTGGAAGCCTGATGGTGTGTGAAGTTAGTGAGCCAAATGGAGTTGTTCTCTCCACAAGAACCACTCGGCTGATCCTTCTTCAATATGCCCTTCACTCCAACATGCAGTGTTTCCTTGATTGAATTAGCTCTCACATCAATATTTTTGTCTAGAGCCTTTGCATTGAGGGCTATCTGGAAAATGGCTGTGGCGCTGAAGTTGCCTGTGAATGTGGAGTTGGGTGGCATGTGAAACCCGCATGTGGAGCATTCGTTTGTGTGGGATGCTCTACCAGGTTCATTCCTAGATAATGCACTCAAAGGGCACTAAGCATAGAGTGTGAAAACTGAGTTTCCTTGAGAGCTGCTTGGAAGGCCTGATGGTGTGTGAAGTTAGTGAGCCAAATGGAGTTGTTCTCCCACAAGAACCACTCGGCTGATCCTTCTTCAATAGGCCCTTCACCAACATGCAGTGTTTCCTTGATTGAATTAGCTCTCACACCCAATATTTGCATCTAGAGCCTTTGCATTGAGGGCTATCTGAAAACGGCTGTGGCGCTGAAGTTGCCTGTGAATGTGGAGTTGGTGGCATGTGAAAACCGCATGTGGAGCATTTCGTTTGTGTGGGATGCTCACCAAGCTTCATTTCATTCCCAAGGCACACAAAGGGCACTAAGCATAGAGTGTGAAAACTGAGTTTCCTTGAGAGCTGCGTGGAAGCCTGATTGGTGTGTGGAAGTTAGTGAGCCAAATGGAGTTGTTCTGCCACAAAGAACCACCTCGGCTGATCCTTCTTCAATATGCCCTTCAGCAACATGCAGTGGTTTCCTTGATTGAATTAGCTCTCACAACCAATATTTGCGTCTAGAGCCTTTGCATTGTGTGGCTATCTGAAAACGGCTTGTGGCGCTGAAGTTGCCTGTGAATGTGGAGTTGGTGGCATGGTGAAACCCGCATGTGGAGCATTCGTTTGTGTGGGATGCTCTACCAGGTTCATTCCTAGATAATGCACTCAAAGGGCACTAAACATAGAGTGTGAAAACTGAGTTTCCTTGAGAGCTGCTTGGAAGCCTGATGGTGTGTGAAGTTAGTGGGCCAAATGGAGTTGTTCTCCCACAAGAACCACTCGGCTGATCCTTCTTCAATATGCCCTTCACCAACATGCAGTGTTTCCTTGATTGAATTAGCTCTCATACCAATATTTGTGTCCAGAGCCTTTGCATTGAGGGCTATCTGAAAACGGCTGTGGCGCTGAAGTTGCCTGTGAATGTGGAGTTGGTGGCATGTTAAACACGCATGTGGAGCATTCGTTTGTGTGGGATGCTCTACTTGATTCATTCCTAGATAATGCACTCAAAGGGCACTAAGCATAGAGTGTGAAAACTGAGTTTCCTTGAGAGCTGCTTGGAAGCCTGATGGTGCGTGAAGTTAGTGAGCCAAATGGAGTTGTTCTCCCACAAGAACCACTTCGCTGATCCTTCTTCAATATGCCCTTCAGCAAGATGCAATGTTTCCTTGATTGAATTAGCTCTCATACCAATATTTGCGTCTAGAGCCTTTGCATTGAGGGCTATCTGAAAACGGCTGTGGCGCTGAAGTTGCCTGTGAATGTGGAGTTGGTGGCATGTGAAACCCGCATGTGGAGCATTCGTTTGTGTGGGATGCTCTACCAGGTTCATTCCTAGATAATGCAGTCAAAGGGCACTAAGCATAGAGTGTGAAAACTGAGTTTCCTTGAGAGCTGCTTGGAAGCCTGATGGTGTGTGAAGTTAGTGAGCCAAATGGAGTTGTTCTCCCACAAGAACCACTCGGCTGATCCTTCTTCAATATGCCCTTCACCAACATGCAGTGTTTCCTTGATTGAATTAGCTCTCACACCAATATTTGCGTCTAGAGCCTTTGCATTGAGGGCTATCTGAAAACGGCTGTGGCGCTGAAGTTGCCTGTGAATGTGGAGTTGGTGGCATGTGAAACCCGCACGTGGGGCATTCGTTTGTGTGGGATGCTCTACCAGGTTCATTCCTAGATAATGCACTCAAAGGGCACTAAACATAGAGTGTGAAAACTGAGTTTCCTTGAGAGCTGCTTGGAAGCCTGATGGTGTGTGAAGTTAGTGAGCCAAATGGAGTTGTTCTCCCACAAGAACCACTCGGCTGATCCTTCTTCAATATGCCCTTCACCAACATGCAGTGTTTCCTTGATTGAATTAGCTCTCACACCAATATTTGCGTCTAGAGCCTTTGCATTGAGGGCTATCTGAAAACGGCTGTGGCGCTGAAGTTGCCTGTGAATGTGGAGTTGGTGGCATGTGAAACCCGCATGTGGAGCATTCGTTTGTGTGGGATGCTGACCAAGCTTCATTTCAGTCCTAGGCACACAAAGGGCACTAAGCATACAGTGTGAAAACTGAGTTTCCTTGAGAGCTGCTTGGAAGCCTGATGGTGTGTGAAGTTAGTGAGCCAAATGGAGTTGTTTTCCCACAAGAACCACTCGGCTGATCCTTCTTCAATATGCCCTTCACCAACATGCAGTGTTTCCTTGATTGAATTAGCTCTCACACCAATATTTGCGTCTAGAGCCTTTGCATTGAGGGCTATCTGAAAATGGCTGTGGCGCTGAAGTTGCCTGTGAATGTGGAGTTGGTGGCATGTGAAACCCGCATGTGGAGCATTCGTTTGTGTGGGATGCTCTACCAGGTTCATTCCTAGATAATGCACTCAAAAGGCACTAAACATAGAGTGTGAAAACTGAGTTTCCTTGAGAGCTGCTTGGAAGCCTGATGGTGTGTGAAGTTAGTGAGCCAAATGGAGTTGTTCTCCCACAAGAACCACTCGGCTGATCCTTCTTCAATATGCCCTTCAGCAACATGCAGTGTTTCCTTGATTGAATTAGCTCTCACACCAATATTTGTGTCTAGAGCCTTTGCATTGAGGGCTATCTGAAAACGGCTGTGGCGCTGAAGTTGCCTGTGAATGTGGAGTTGGTGGCATGTGAAACCCGCACGTGGGGCATTCGTTTGTGTGGGATGCTCTACCAGGTTCATTCCTAGATAATGCACTCAAAGGGCACTAAGCATAGAGTGTGAAAACTGAGTTTCCTTGAGAGCTGGTTGGAAGCCTGATGGTGTGTGAAGTTAGTGAGCCAAATGGAGTTGTTCTCCCACAAGAACCACTCGGCTGATCCTTCTTCAATATGCCCTTCACCAACATGCAGTGTTTCCTTGATTGAATTAGCTCTCACACCAATATTTGCGTCTAGAGCCTTTGCATTGTATGCTATCTGAAAACGGCTGTGGCGCTGAAGTTGCCTGTGAATGTGGAGTTGGTGGCATGTGAAACCCGCATGTGGAGCATTCGTTTGTGTGGGATGCTCTACCAGGTTCATTCCTAGATAATGCACTCAAAAGGCACTAAACATAGAGTGTGAAAACTGAGTTTCCTTGAGAGCTGCTTGGAAGCCTGATGGTGTGTGAAGTTAGTGAGCCAAATGGAGTTGTTCTCCCACAAGAACCACTCGGCTGATCCTTCTTCAATATGCCCTACAGCAACATGCAGTGTTTCCTTGATTGAATTAGCTCTCACACCAATATTTGTGTCTAGAGCCTTTGCATTGAGGGATATCGGAAAACGGCTGTGGCGCTGAAGTTGCCTGTGAATGTGGAGTTGGTGGCATGTGAAACCCGCATGTGGAGCATTCGTTTGTGTGGGATGCTCTACTAGATTCATTCCGACATAATGCACTCAAAGGGCACTAAACATAGAGTGTGAAAACTGAGTTTCCTTGAGAGCAGCTTGGAAGCCTGATGGTGTGTGAAGTTAGTGAGCCAAATGGAGTTGTTCTCCCACAAGAACCACTCGGCTGATCCTTCTTCAATATGCCCTTCAGCAAGATGCAGTGTTTCCTTGATTGAATTAGCTCTCATACCAATATTTGTGTCTAGAGCCTTTGCATTGAGGGATATCTGAAAACGGCTGTGGCGCTGAAGTTGCCTGTGAATGTGGAGTTGGTGGCATGTGAAACCCGCATGTGGAGCATTCGTTTGTGTGGGATGCTCTACTAGATTCATTCCTAGATAATGCACTCAAAGGGCACTAAGCATAGAGTGTGAAAACTGAGTTTCCTTGAGAGCTGCTTGGAAGCCTGATGGTGCGTGAAGTTAGTGAGCCAAATGGAGTTGTTCTCCCACAAGAACCACTTCGCTGATCCTTCTTCAATATGCCCTTCAGCAAGATGCAATGTTTCCTTGATTGAATTAGCTCTCATACCAATATTTGCGTCTAGAGCCTTTGCATTGAGGGCTATCTGAAAACGGCTGTGGCGCTGAAGTTGCCTGTGAATGTGGAGTTGGTGGCATGTGAAACCCGCATGTGGAGCATTCGTTTGTGTGGGATGCTCTACCAGGTTCATTCCTAGATAATGCAGTGAAAGGGCACTAAGCATAGAGTGTGAAAACTGAGTTTCCTTGAGAGCTGCTTGGAAGCCTGATGGTGTGTGAAGTTAGTGAGCCAAATGGAGTTGTTCTCCCACAAGAACCACTCGGCTGATCCTTCTTCAATATGCCCTTCACCAACATGCAGTGTTTCCTTGATTGAATTAGCTCTCACACCAATATTTGCATCTAGAGCCTTTGCATTGAGGGCTATCTGAAAACGGCTGTGGCGCTGAAGTTGCCTGTGAATGTGGAGTTGGTGGCATGTGAAACCCGCACGTGGGGCATTCGTTTGTGTGGGATGCTCTACCAGGTTCATTCCTAGATAATGCACTCAAAGGGCACTAAGCATAGAGTGTGAAAACTGAGTTTCCTTGAGAGCTGCTTGGAAGCCTGATGGTGTGTGAAGTTAGTGAGCCAAATGGAGTTGTTTTCCCACAAGAACCACTCGGCTGATCCTTCTTCAATATGCCCTTCAGCAACATGCAGTGTTTCCTTGATTGAATTAGCTCTCACACCAATATTTGCGTCTAGAGCCTTTGCATTGTATGCTATCTGAAAACGGCTGTGGCGCTGAAGTTGCCTGTGAATCTGGAGTTGGTGGCATGTGAAACCCGCATGTGGAGCATTCGTTTGTGTGGGATGCTCTACCAGGTTCATTCCTAGATAATGCACTCAAAAGGCACTAAGCATAGAGTGTGAAAACTGAGTTTCCTTGAGAGCTGCTTGGAAGCCTGATGGTGTGTGAAGTTAGTGAGCCAAATGGAGTTGTTCTCCCACAAGAACCACTCGGCTGATCCTTCTTCAATATGCCCTTCAGCAACATGCAGTGTTTCCTTGATTGAATTAGCTCTCACACCAATATTTGCGTCTAGAGCCTTTGCATTGAGGGCTATCTGAAAACGGCTGTGGCGCTGAAGTTGGCTGTGAATGTGGAGTTGGTGGCATGTGAAACCCGCATGTGGAGCATTCGTTTGTGTGGGATGCTCTACCTGGTTCATTCCTAGATAATGCACTCAAAGGGCACTAAACATAGAGTGTGAAAACTGAGTTTCCTTGAGAGCTGCTTGGAAGCCTGATGGTGTGTGAAGTTAGTGAGCCAAATGGAGTTGTTCTCCCACAAGAACCACTCGGCTGATCCTTCTTCAATATGCCCTTCAGCAAGATGCAATGTTTCCTTGATTGAATTAGCTCTCATACCAATATTTGCGTCTAGAGCCTTTGCATTGAGGGCTATCTGAAAACGGCTGTGGCGCTGAAGTTGGCTGTGAATGTGGAGTTGGTGGCATGTGAAACCCGCATGTGGAGCATTCGTTTGTGTGGGATGCTCTACCAGGTTCATTCCTAGATAATGCAGTGAAAGGGCACTAAGCATAGAGTGTGAAAACTGAGTTTCCTTGAGAGCTGCTTGGAAGCCTGATGGTGTGTGAAGTTAGTGAGCCAAATGGAGTTGTTCTCCCACAAGAACCACTCGGCTGATCCTTCTTCAATATGCCCTTCACCAACATGCAGTGTTTCCTTGATTGAATTAGCTCTCACACCAATATTTGCGTCTAGAGCCTTTGCATTGAGGGCTATCTGAAAACGGCTGTGGCGCTGAAGTTGGCTGTGAATGTGGAGTTGGTGGCATGTGAAACCCGCATGTGGAGCATTCGTTTGTGTGGGATGCTGACCAAGCTTCATTTCAGTCCTAGGCACACAAAGGGCACTAAGCATACAGTGTGAAAACTGAGTTTCCTTGAGAGCTGCTTGGAAGCCTGATGGTGTGTGAAGTTAGTGAGCCAAATGGAGTTGTTTTCCCACAAGAACCACTCGGCTGATCCTTATTCAATATGCCCTTCAGCAACATGCAGTGTTTCCTTGATTGAATTAGCTCTCACACCAATATTTGCGTCTAGAGCCTTTGCATTGTATGCTATCTGAAAACGGCTGTGGCGCTGAAGTTGCCTGTGAATGTGGAGTTGGTGGCATGTGAAACCCGCATGTGGAGCATTCGTTTGTGTGGGATGCTCTACCAGGTTCATTCCTAGATAATGCACTCAAAAGGCACTAAACATAGAGTGTGAAAACTGAGTTTCCTTGAGAGCTGCTTGGAAGCCTGATGGTGTGTGAAGTTAGTGAGCCAAATGGAGTTGTTCTCCCACAAGAACCACTCGGCTGATCCTTCTTCAATATGCCCTTCAGCAACATGCAGTGTTTCCTTGATTGAATTAGCTCTCACACCAATATTTGTGTCTAGAGCCTTTGCATTGAGGGCTATCTGAAAAC
The DNA here is from genome assembly GCF_030435755.1 of Ochotona princeps. Classification (NCBI taxonomy): domain Eukaryota; kingdom Metazoa; phylum Chordata; class Mammalia; order Lagomorpha; family Ochotonidae; genus Ochotona; species Ochotona princeps. The sequence continues at coordinate 43,026 of NW_026696653.1, read as the reverse complement.
GGCTGTGGCGCTGAAGTTGCCTGTGAATGTGGAGTTGGTGGCATGTGAAACCCGCATGTGGAGCATTCGTTTGTGTGGGATGCTCACCAAGCTTCATTTCAGTAATAGGCACTCAAAGGGCACTAAGCATAGAGTGTGAAAACTGAGTTTCCTTGAGAGCTGCTTGGAAGCCTGATGGTGTGTGAAGTTAGTGAGCCAAATGGAGTTGTTCTCCCACAAGAACCACTCGGCTGATCCTTCTTCAATATGCCCTTCAGCAACATGCAGTGTTTCCTTGATTGAATTAGCTCTCATACCAATATTTGTGTCTAGAGCCTTTGCATTGTGGGATATCTGAAAACGGCTGTGGCGCTGAAGTTGCCTGTGAATGTGGAGTTGGTGGCATGTGAAACCCGCATGTGGAGCATTCGTTTGTGTGGGATGCTCTACTAGATTCATTCCGACATAATGCACTCAAAGGGCACTAAGCATAGAGTGTGAAAACTGAGTTTCCTTGAGAGCTGCTTGGAAGCCTGATGGTGCGTGAAGTTAGTGAGCCAAATGGAGTTGTTCTCCCACAAGAACCACTTCGCTGATCCTTCTTCAATATGCCCTTCAGCAAGATGCAATGTTTCCTTGATTGAATTAGCTCTCATACCAATATTTGCGTCTAGAGGCTTTGCATTGAGGGCTATCTGAAAACGGCTGTGGCGCTGAAGTTGCCTGTGAATGTGGAGTTGGTGGCATGTGAAACCCGCATGTGGAGCATTCGTTTGTGTGGGATGCTGACCAAGCTTCATTTCAGTCCTAGGCACACAAAGGGCACTAAGCATACAGTGTGAAAACTGAGTTTCCTTGAGAGCTGCTTGGAAGCCTGATGGTGTGTGAAGTTAGTGAGCCAAATGGAGTTGTTTTCCCACAAGAACCACTCGGCTGATCCTTATTCAATATGCCCTTCAGCAACATGCAGTGTTTCCTTGATTGAATTAGCTCTCACACCAATATTTGCGTCTAGAGCCTTTGCATTGTATGCTATCTGTAAACGGCTGTGGCGCTGAAGTTGCCTGTGAATGTGGAGTTGGTGGCATGTGAAACCCGCATGTGGAGCATTCGTTTGTGTGGGATGCTCTACCAGGTTCATTCCTAGATAATGCACTCAAAGGGCACTAAACATAGAGTGTGAAAACTCAGTTTCCTTGAGAGCTGCTTGGAAGCCTGATGGTGTGTGAAGTTAGTGAGCCAAATGGAGTTGTTCTCCCACAAGAACCACTCGGCTGATCCTTCTTCAATATGCCCTTCAGCAACATGCAGTGTTTCCTTGATTGAATTAGCTCTCACACCAATATTTGTGTCTAGAGCCTTTGCATTGAGGGCTATCTGAAAACGGCTGTGGCGCTGAAGTTGGCTGTGAATGTGGAGTTGGTGGCATGTGAAACCCGCATGTGGAGCATTCGTTTGTGTGGGATGCTCACCAAGCTTCATTTCAGTAATAGGCACTCAAAGGGCACTAAGCATAGAGTGTGAAAACTGAGTTTCCTTGAGAGCTGCTTGGAAGCCTGATGGTGTGTGAAGTTAGTGAGCCAAATGGAGTTGTTCTCCCACAAGAACCACTCGGCTGATCCTTCTTCAATATGCCCTTCAGCAACATGCAGTGTTTCCCTGATTGAATTAGCTCTCATACCAATATTTGTGTCTAGAGCCTTTGCATTGTGGGATATCTGAAAACGGCTGTGGCGCTGAAGTTGCCTGTGAATGTGGAGTTGGTGGCATGTGAAACCCGCATGTGGAGCATTCGTTTGTGTGGGATGCTCTACTAGATTCATTCCTAGATAATGCACTCAAAGGGCACTAAGCATAGAGTGTGAAAACTGAGTTTCCTTGAGAGCTGCTTGGAAGCCTGATGGTGTGTCAAGTTAGTGAGCCAAATGGAGTTGTTTTCCCACAAGAACCACTCGGCTGATCCTTCTTCAATATGCCCTTCACCAACATGCAGTGTTTCCTTGATTGAATTAGCTCTCACACCAATATTTGCGTCTAGAGCCTTTGCATTGTATGCTATCTGAAAACGGCTGTGGCGCTGAAGTTGCCTGTGAATGTGGAGTTGGTGGCATGTGAAACCCGCATGTGGAGCATTCGTTTGTGTGGGATGCTCTACCAGGTTCATTCCTAGATAATGCACTCAAAAGGCACTAAACATAGAGTGTGAAAACTGAGTTTCCTTGAGAGCTGCTTGGAAGCCTGATGGTGTGTGAAGTTAGTGAGCCAAATGGAGTTGTTCTCCCACAAGAACCACTCGGCTGATCCTTCTTCAATATGCCCTTCAGCAACATGCAGTGTTTCCTTGATTGAATTAGCTCTCACACCAATATTTGCGTCTAGAGCCTTTGCATTGAGGGCTATCTGAAAACGGCTGTGGCGCTGAAGTTGCCTGTGAATGTGGAGTTGGTGGCATGTGAAACCCGCATGTGGAGCATTCGTTTGTGTGGGATGCTCTACTAGATTCATTCCTAGATAATGCAGTGAAAGGTCACTAAGCATAGAGTGTGAAAACTGAGTTTCCTTGATAGCTGCTTTGAAGCCTGATGGTGTGTGAAGTTAGTGAGCCAAATGGAGTTGTTCTCCCACAAGAACCACTCGGCTGATCCTTCTTCAATATGCCCTTCACCAACATGCAGTGTTTCCTTGATTGAATTAGCTCTCACACCAATATTTGCGTCTAGAGCCTTTGCATTGAGGGCTATCTGAAAACGGCTGTGGCGCTGAAGTTGGCTGTGAATGTGGAGTTGGTGGCATGTGGAAACCCGCATGTGGAGCATTCGTTTGTGTAGGATGCTCTACTAGATTCATTCCGACATAATGCACTCAAAGGGCACTAAGCATAGAGTGTGAAAACTGAGTTTCTTTGAGAGCTGCTTGGAAGCCTGATGGTGTGTGAAGTTAGTGAGCCAAATGGAGTTGTTCTCCCACAAGAACCACTTCGCTGATCATTCTTCAATATGCCCTTCAGCAAGATGCAGTGTTTCCTTGATTGAATTAGCTCTCATACAAATATTTGCGTCTAGAGCCTTTGCATTGAGGGCTATCTGAAAACGGCTGTGGCGCTGAAGTTGCATGTGAATGTGGAGTTGGTGGCATGTGAAACACGCATGTGGAGCATTCGTTTGTGTGGGATGCTGACCAAGCTTCATTTCAGTCCTAGGCACTCAAAGGGCACTAAGCATAGAGTGTGAAAACTGAGTTTCCTTGAGAGCTGCTTGGAAGCCTGATGGTGCGTGAAGTTAGTGAGCCAAATGGAGTTGTTCTCCCACAAGAACCACTCAGCTGATCCTTCTTCAATATGCCCTTCACCAACATGCAGTGTTTCCTTGATTGAATTAGCTCTCACACCAATATTTGCGTCTAGAGCCTTTGCATTGAGGGCTATCTGAAAACGGCTGTGGCGCTGAAGTTGCCTGAGAATGTGGAGTTGGTGACATGTGAAACCCGCATGTGGAGCATTCGTTTGTGTGGGATGCTCTACCAGGTTCATTCCTAGATAATGCAGTGAAAGGGCACTAAGCATAGAGTGTGAAAACTGAGTTTCCTTGAGAGCTGCTTGGAAGCCTGATGGTGTGTGAAGTTAGTGAGCCAAATGGAGTTGTTCTCCCACAAGAACCACTCGGCTGATCCTTCTTCAATATGCCCTTCACCAACATGCAGTGTTTCCTTGATTGAATTAGCTCTCACACCAATATTTGCGTCTAGAGCCTTTGCATTGAGGGCTATCTGAAAACGGCTGTGGCGCTGAAGTTGCCTGTGAATGTGGAGTTGGTGGCATGTGAAACCCGCATGTGGAGCATTCGTTTGTGTGGGATGCTCACGAAGCTTCATTTCAGTCCTAGGCACTCAAAGGGCACTAAGCATAGAGTGTGAAAACTGAGTTTCCTTGAGAGCTGCTTGGAAGCCTGATGGTGTGTGAAGTTAGTGAGCCAAATGGAGTTGTTCTCCCACAAGAACCACTCGGCTGATCCTTCTTCAATATGCCCTTCAGCAACATGCAGTGTTTCCTTGATTGAATTAGCTCTCACACCAATATTTGCGTCTAGAGCCTTTGCATTGAGGGATATCTGAAAACGGCTGTGGCGCTGAAGTTGCCTGTAAATGTGGAGTTGGTGGCATGTGAAACCCGCATGTGGAGCATTCGTTTGTGTGGGATGCTCACCAAGCTTCATTTCAGTCCTAGGCACTCAAAGGGCACTAAGCATAGAGTGTGAAAACTGAGTTTCCTTGAGAGCTGCTTGCAAGCCTGATGGTGTGTGAAGTTAGTGAGCCAAATGGAGTTTTTCTCCCACAAGAACCACTCGGCTGATCCTTCTTCAATATGCCCTTCACCAACATGCAGTGTTTCCTTGATTGAATTAGCTCTCACACCAATATTTGCGTCTAGAGCCTTTGCATTGAGGGCTATCTGAAAACGGATGTGGCGCTGAAGTTGCCTGTGAATGTGGAGTTGGTGGCATGTGAAACCCGCATGTGGAGCATTCGTTTGTGTGGGATGCTCTACCAGGTTCATTCCTAGATAATGCACTCAAAGGGCACTAAGCATAGAGTGTGAAAACTGAGTTTCCTTGAGAGCTGCTTGGAAGCCTGATGGTGTGTGAAGTTAGTGAGCCAAATGGAGTTGTTCTCCCACAAAAACCACTCGGCTGATCCTTCTTCAATATGCCCTTCACCAACATGCAGTGTTTCCTTGATTGAATTAGCTCTCACACCAATATTTGCGTCTAGAGCCTTTGAATTGAGGGCTATCTGAAAACGGCTGTGGCGCTGAAGTTGCCTGTGAATGTGGAGTTGGTGGCATGTGAAACCCGCATGTGGAGCATTCGTTTGTGTGGGATGCTCAACAAGCTTTATTTCAGTCCTAGGCACTCAAAGGGCACTAAGCATAGAATGTGAAAACTGAGTTTCCTTGAGAGCTGGTTTGAAGCCTGATGGTTTGTGAAGTTAGTGAGCCAAATGGAGTTGTTCTCCCACAAGAACCACTTCGCTGATCCTTCTTCAATATGCCCTTCAGCAAGATGCAGTGTTTCCTTGATTGAATTAGCTCTCACACCAATATTTGCATCTAGAGCCTTTGCATTGAGGGCTATCTGAAAACGGCTGTGGCGCTGAAGTTGCCTGTGAATGTGGAGTTGGTGGCATGTGAAACCCGCATGTGGAGCATTCGTTTGTGTGGGATGCTCTACCAGGTTCATTCCTAGATAATGCAGTGAAAGGGCACTAAGCATAGAGTGTGAAAACTGAGTTTCCTTGAGAGCTGCTTGGAAGCCTGATGGTGTGTGAAGTTAGTGAGCCAAATGGAGTTGTTCTCCCACAAGAACCACTCGGCTGATCCTTCTTCAATATGCCCTTCACCAACATGCAGTGTTTCCTTGATTGAATTAGCTCTCACACCAATATTTGCGTCTAGAGCCTTTGCATTGAGGGCTATCTGAAAACGGCTGTGGCGCTGAAGTTGCCTGTGAATGTGGAGTTGGTGGCATGTGAAACCCGCACGTGGGGCATTCGTTTGTGTGGGATGCTCTACCAGGTTCATTCCTAGATAATGCACTCAAAGGGCACTAAACATAGAGTGTGAAAACTGAGTTTCCTTGAGAGCTGCTTGGAAGCCTGATGGTGTGTGAAGTTAGTGAGCCAAATGGAGTTGTTCTCCCACAAGAACCACTCGGCTGATCCTTCTTCAATATGCCCTTCACCAACATGCAGTGTTTCCTTGATTGAATTAGCTCTCACACCAATATTTGCGTCTAGAGCCTTTGCATTGTGGGCTATCTGAAAACGGCTGTGGCGCTGAAGTTGCCTGTGAATGTGGAGTTGGTGGCATGTGAAACCCGCATGTGGAGCATTCGTTTGTGTGGGATGCTCACCAAGCTTCATTTCAGTCCTAGCCACACAAAGACCACTAAGCATAGAGTGTGAAAACTGAGTTTCCTTGAGAGCTGCTTGGAAGCCTGATGGTGTGTGAAGTTAGTGAGCCAAATGGAGTTGTTCTCCCACAAGAACCACTCGGCTGATCCTTCTTCAATATGCCCTTCACCAACATGCAGTGTTTCCTTGATTGAATTAGCTCTCACACCAATATTTGCGTCTAGAGCCTTTGCATTGAGGGCTATCTGAAAACGGCTGTGGCGCTGAAGTTGCCTGTGAATGTGGAGTTGGTGGCATGTGAAACCCGCATGTGGAGCATTCGTTTGTGTGGGATGCTCTACCTGGTTCATTCCTAGATAATGCACTCAAAGGGCACTAAACATAGAGTGTGAAAACTGAGTTTCCTTGAGAGCTGCTTGGAAGCCTGATGGTGTGTGAAGTTAGTGAGCCAAATGGAGTTGTTCTCCCACAAGAACCACTCGGCTGATCCTTCTTCAATATGCCCTTCAGCAACATGCAGTGTTTCCTTGATTGAATTAGCTCTCACACCAATATTTGCGTCTAGAGCCTTTGCATTGAGGGCTATCTGAAAACGGCTGTGGCGCTGAAGTTGCCTGTGAATGTGGAGTTGGTGGCATGTGAAACCCGCATGTGGAGCATTCGTTTGTGTGGGATGCTCTACTAGATTCATTCCTAGATAATGCAGTGAAAGGTCACTAAGCATAGAGTGTGAAAACTGAGTTTCCTTGAGAGCTGCTTGGAAGCCTGATGGTGTGTGAAGTTAGTGAGCCAAATGGAGTTGTTCTCCCACAAGAACCACTCGGCTGATCCTTCTTCAATATGCCCTTCACCAACATGCAGTGTTTCCTTGATTGAATTAGCTCTCACACAAACATTTGCGTCTAGAGCCTTTGCATTGAGGGCTATCTGAAAACGGCTGTGGCGCTGAAGTTGCCTGTGAATGTGGAGTTGGTGGCATGTGAAACCCGCATGTGGAGCATTCGTTTGTGTGGGATGCTCTACTAGATTCATTCCGACATAATGCACTCAAAGGGCACTAAGCCTAGAGTGTGAAAACTGAGTTTCCTTGAGAGCTGCTTGGAAGCCTGATGGTGTGTGAAGTTAGTGAGCCAAATGGAGTTGTTCTCCCACAAGAACCACTCGGCTGATCCTTCTTCAATATGCCCTTCAGCAACATGCAGTGTTTCCTTGATTGAATTAGCTCTCACACCAATATTTGCGTCTAGAGCCTTTGAATTGAGGGCTATCTGAAAACGGCTGTGGCGCTGAAGTTGCCTGTGAATGTGGAGTTGTTGGCATGTGAAACCCGCATGTGGAGCATTCGTTTGTGTGGGATGCTCACCAAGCTTCATTTCAGTCCTAGCCACACAAAGACCACTAAGCATAGAGTGTGAAAACTGAGTTTCCTTGAGAGCTGCTTGGAAGCCTGATGGTGTGTGAAGTTAGTGAGCCAAATGGAGTTGTTCTCCCACAAGAACCACTCGGCTGATCCTTCTTCAATATGCCCTTCACCAACATGCAGTGATTCCTTGATTGAATTAGCTCTCACACCAATATTTGCGTCTAGAGCCTTTGCATTGAGGGCTATCTGAAAACGGCTGTGGCGCTGAAGTTGCCTGTGAATGTGGAGTTGGTGGCATGTGAAACCCGCATGTGGAGCATTCGTTTGTGTGGGATGCTCACCAAGCTTCATTTCAGTCCTAGGCACTCAAAGGGCACTAAGCATAGAGTGTGAAAACTGAGTTTCCTTGAGAGCTGCTTGGAAGCCTGATGGTGTGTGAAGTTAGTGAGCCAAATGGAGTTGTTCTCCCACAAGAACCACTCGGCTGATCCTTCTTCAATATGCCCTTCACCAACATGCAGTGTTTCCTTGATTGAATTAGCTCTCACACCAATATTTGCGTCTAGAGCCTTTGCATTGAGGGCTATCTGAAAACGGCTGTGGCGCTGAAGTTGCCTGTGAATGTGGAGTTGGTGGCATGTGAAACCCGCATGTGGAGCATTCGTTTGTGTGGGATACTCTATCAGGTTCATTCCTAGATAATGCAGTGAAAGGGCACTAAGCATAGAGTGTGAAAACTGAGTTTCCTTGAGAGCTGCTTGGAAGCCTGATGGTGTGTGAAGTTAGTGAGCCAAATGGAGTTGTTCTCCCACAAGAACCACTCGGCTGATCCTTCTTCAATATGCCCTTCAGCAACATGCAGTGTTTCCTTGATTGAATTAGCTCTCACACCAATATTTGCGTCTAGAGCCTTTGAATTGAGGGCTATCTGAAAACGGCTGTGGCGCTGAAGTTGCCTGTGAATGTGGAGTTGGTGGCATGTGAAACCCGCATGTGGAGCATTCGTTTGTGTGGGATGCTCACCAAGCTTCATTTCAGTCCTAGCCACACAAAGACCACTAAGCATAGAGTGTGAAAACTGAGTTTCCTTGAGAGCTGCTTGGAAGCCTGATGGTGTGTGAAGTTAGTGAGCCAAATGGAGTTGTTCTCCCACAAGAACCACTCGGCTGATCCTTCTTCAATATGCCCTTCACCAACATGCAGTGATTCCTTGATTGAATTAGCTCTCACACCAATATTTGCGTCTAGAGCCTTTGCATTGAGGGCTATCTGAAAACGGCTGTGGCGCTGAAGTTGCCTGTGAATGTGGAGTTGGTGGCATGTGAAACCCGCATGTGGAGCATTCGTTTGTGTGGGATGCTCACCAAGCTTCATTTCAGTCCTAGGCACTCAAAGGGCACTAAGCATAGAGTGTGAAAACTGAGTTTCCTTGAGAGCTGCTTGGAAGCCTGATGGTGTGTGAAGTTAGTGAGCCAAATGGAGTTGTTCTCCCACAAGAACCACTCGGCTGATCCTTCTTCAATATGCCCTTCACCAACATGCAGTGTTTCCTTGATTGAATTAGCTCTCACACCAATATTTGCGTCTAGAGCCTTTGCATTGAGGGCTATCTGAAAACGGCTGTGGCGCTGAAGTTGCCTGTGAATGTGGAGTTGGTGGCATGTGAAACCCGCATGTGGAGCATTCGTTTGTGTGGGATGCTCTACCAGGTTCATTCCTAGATAATGCAGTGAAAGGGCACTAAGCATAGAGTGTGAAAACTGAGTTTCCTTGAGAGCTGCTTGGAAGCCTGATGGTGTGTGAAGTTAGTGAGCCAAATGGAGTTGTTCTCCCACAAGAACCACTCGGCTGATCCTTCTTCAATATGCCCTTCACCAACATGCAGTGATTCCTTGATTGAATTAGCTCTCACACCAATATTTGCGTCTAGAGCCTTTGCATTGAGGGCTATCTGAAAACGGCTGTGGCGCTGAAGTTGCCTGTGAATGTGGAGTTGGTGGCATGTGAAACCCGCATGTGGAGCATTCGTTTGTGTGGGATGCTCACCAAGCTTCATTTCAGTCCTAGGCACTCAAAGGGCACTAAGCATAGAGTGTGAAAACTGAGTTTCCTTGAGAGATGCTTGCAAGCCTGATGGTGTGTGAAGTTAGTGAGCCAAATGGAGTTGTTCTCCCACAAGAACCACTCGGCTGATCCTTCTTCAATATGCCCTTCACCAACATGCAGTGTTTCCTTGATTGAATTAGCTCTCACACCAATATTTGCGTCTAGAGCCTTTGCATTGAGGGCTATCTGAAAACGGCTGTGGCGCTGAAGTTGCCTGTGAATGTGGAGTTGGTGGCATGTGAAACCCGCATGTGGAGCATTCGTTTGTTTGGGATGCTCACCAAGCTTTGTTTCAGTCCTAGGCACTCCAAGGACACTAAGCATAGAGTGTGAAAACTGAGTTTCCTTGAGAGCTGCTTGGAAGTCTGATGGTGTGTGAAGTTAGTGAGCCAAATGGAGTTGTTCTCCCACAAGAACCACTTCGCTGATCCTTCTTCAATATGCCCTTCACCAAGATGCAGTGTTTCCTTGATTGAATTAGCTCTCACACCAATATTTGCATCTAGAGCCTTTGCATTGAGGGCTATCTGAAAACGGCTGTGGCGATGAAGTTGCCTGTGAATGTGGAGTTGGTGGCATGTGAAACCCGCATGTGGAGCATTCGTTTGTGTGGGATGCTCTACCAGGTTCATTCCTAGATAATGCAGTGAAAGGGCACTAAGCATAGAGTGTGAAAACTGAGTTTCCTTGAGAGCTGCTTGGAAGCCTGATGGTGTGTGAAGTTAGTGAGCCAAATGGAGTTGTTCTCCCACAAGAACCACTCGGCTGATCCTTCTTCAATATGCCCTTCACCAACATGCAGTGTTTCCTTGATTGAATTAGCTCTCACACCAATATTTGCGTCTAGAGCCTTTGCATTGAGGGCTATCTGAAAACGGCTGTGGCGCTGAAGTTGCCTGTGAATGTGGAGTTGGTGGCATGTGAAACCCGCACGTGGGGCATTCGTTTGTGTGGGATGCTCTACCAGATTCATTCCTAGATAATGCACTCAAAGGGCACTAAACATAGAGTGTGAAAACTGAGTTTCCTTGAGAGCTGCTTGGAAGCCTGATGGTGTGTGAAGTTAGTGAGCCAACTGGAGTTGTTCTCCCACAAGAACCACTCGGCTGATCCTTCTTCAATATGCCCTTCACCAACATGCAGTGTTTCCTTGATTGAATTAGCTCTCACACCAATATTTGCGTCTAGAGCCTTTGCATTGAGGGCTATCTGAAAACGGCTGTGGCGCTGAAGTTGCCTGTGAATGTGGAGTTGGTGGCATGTGAAACCCGCATGTGGAGCATTCGTTTGTTTGGGATGCTGACCAAGCTTTATTTCAGTCTTAGGCACACAAAGGGCACTAAGCATACAGTGTGAAAACTGAGTTTCCTTGAGAGCTGCTTGGAAGCCTGATGGTGTGTGAAGTTAGTGAGCCAAATGGAGTTGTTCTGCCACAAGAACCACTCGGCTGATCCTTCTTCAATATGCCCTTCAGCAACATGCAGTGTTTCCTTGATTGAATTAGCTCTCACACCAATATTTGCGTCTAGAGCCTTTGCATTGTGGGCTATCTGAAAACGGCTGTGGCACTGAAGTTGCCTGTGAATGTGGAGTTGGTGGCATGTGAAACCCGCATGTGGAGCATTCGTTTGTGTGGGATGCTCTACCTGGTTCATTCCTAGATAATGCACTCAAAGGGCACTAAACATAGAGTGTGAAAACTGAGTTTCCTTGAGAGCTGCTTGGAAGCCTGATGGTGTGTGAAGTTAGTGAGCCAAATGGAGTTGTTCTCCCACAAGAACCACTCGGCTGATCCTTCTTCAATATGCCCTTCAGCAACATGCAGTGTTTCCTTGATTGAATTAGCTCTCACACCAATATTTGCGTCTAGAGCCTTTGCATTGAGGGCTATCTGAAAACGGCTGTGGCGCTGAAGTTGCCTGTGAATGTGGAGTTGGTGGCATGTGAAACCCGCATGTGGAGCATTCGTTTGTGTGGGATGCTCTACTAGATTCATTCCTAGATAATGCAGTGAAAGGTCACTAAGCATAGAGTGTGAAAACTGAGTTTCCTTGAGAGCTGCTTGGAAGCCTGATGGTGTGTGAAGTTAGTGAGCCAAATGGAGTTGTTCTCCCACAAGAACCACTCGGCTGATCCTTCTTCAATATGCCCTTCACCAACATGCAGTGTTTCCTTGATTGAATTAGCTCTCACACAAACATTTGCGTCTAGAGCCTTTGCATTGAGGGCTATCTGAAAACGGCTGTGGCGCTGAAGTTGCCTGTGAATGTGGAGTTGGTGGCATGTGAAACCCGCATGTGGAGCATTCGTTTGTGTGGGATGCTCTACTAGATTCATTCCGACATAATGCACTCAAAGGGCACTAAGCATAGAGTGTGAAAACTGAGTTTCCTTGAGAGCTGCTTGGAAGCCTGATGGTGCGTGAAGTTAGTGAGCCAAATGGAGTTGTTCTCCCACAAGAACCACTTCGCTGATCCTTCTTCAATATGCCCTTCACCAACATGCAGTGTTTCCTTGATTGAATTAGCTCTCATACAAATATTTGCGTCTAGAGCCTTTGCATTGAGGGCTATCTGAAAACGGCTGTGGCGCTGAAGTTGCCTGTGAATGTGGAGTTGGTGGCATGTGAAACCCGCATGTGGAGCATTCGTTTGTGTGGGATGCTCTACTAGATTCATTCCTAGATAATGCAGTGAAAGGTCACTAAGCATAGAGTGTGAAAACTGAGTTTCCTTGAGAGCTGCTTGGAAGCCTGATGGTGTGTGAAGTTAGTGAGCCAAATGGAGTTGTTCTCCCACAAGAACCACTCGGCTGATCCTTCTTCAATATGCCCTTCACCAACATGCAGTGTTTCCTTGATTGAATTAGCTCTCACACCAATATTTGCGTCTAGAGCCTTTGCATTGAGGGCTATCTGAAAACGGCTGTGGCGCTGAAGTTGCCTGTGAATGTGGAGTTGGTGGCATGTGAAACCCGCATGTGGAGCATTCGTTTGTTTGGGATGCTCACCAAGCTTTATTTCAGTCCTAGGCACTCAAAGGGCACTAAGCATAGAGTGTGAAAACTGAGTTTCCTTGAGAGCTGCTTGGAAGTCTGATGGTGTGTGAAGTTAGTGAGCCAAATGGAGTTGTTCTCCCACAAGAACCACTTCGCTGATCCTTCTTCAATATGCCCTTCAGCAAGATGCAGTGTTTCCTTGATTGAATTAGCTCTCACAAAAATATTTGCATCTAGAGCCTTTGCATTGAGGGCTATCTGAAAACGGCTGTGGCGCTGAAGTTGCCTGTGAATGTGGAGTTGGTGGCATGTGAAACCCGCATGTGGAGCATTCGTTTGTGTGGGATGCTCTACCAGGTTCATTCCTAGATAATGCAGTGAAAGGGCACTAAGCATAGAGTGTGAAAACTGAGTTTCCTTGAGAGCTGCTTGGAAGCCTGATGGTGTGTGAAGTTAGTGAGCCAAATGGAGTTGTTCTCCCACAAGAACCACTCGGCTGATCCTTCTTCAATATGCCCTTCACCAACATGCAGTGTTTCCTTGATTGAATTAGCTCTCACACCAATATTTGCGTCTAGAGCCTTTGCATTGAGGGCTATCTGAAAACGGCTGTGGCGCTGAAGTTGCCTGTGAATGTGGAGTTGGTGGCATGTGAAACCCGCACGTGGGGCATTCGTTTGTGTGGGATGCTCTACCAGGTTCATTCCTAGATAATGCACTCAAAGGGCACTAAACATAAAGTGTGAAAACTGAGTTTCCTTGAGAGCTGCTTGGAAGCCTGATGGTTTGTGAAGTTAGTGAGCCAAATGGAGTTGTTCTCCCACAAGAACCACTCGGCTGATCCTTCTTCAATATGCCCTTCAGCAACATGCAGTGTTTCCTTGATTGAATTAGCTCTCACACCAATATTTGCGTCTAGAGCCTTTGCATTGAGGGCTATCTGAAAACGGCTGTGGCGCTGAAGTTGCCTGTGAATGTGGAGTTGGTGGCATGTGAAACCCGCATGTGGAGCATTCGTTTGTGTGGGATGCTCACCAAGCTTCATTTCAGTCCTAGCCACACAAAGGCCACTAAGCATAGAGTGTGAAAACTGAGTTTCCTTGAGAGCTGCTTGGAAGCCTGATGGGTGTGTGAAGTTAGTGAGCCAAATGGAGTTGTTCTCCCACAAGAACCACTCGGCTGATCCTTCTTCAATATGCCCTTCAGCAACATGCAGTGTTTCCTTGATTGAATTAGCTCTCACACCAATATTTGCGTCTAGAGCCTTTGCATTGTGGGCTATCTGAAAACGGCTGTGGCACTGAAGTTGCCTGTGAATGTGGAGTTGGTGGCATGTGAAACCCGCATGTGGAGCATTCTTTTGTGTGGGATGCTCACCAAGCTTCATTTCAGTCCTAGGCACTCAAGGGCACTAAGCATAGAGTGTGAAAACTGAGTTTCCTTGAGAGCTGCTAGGAAGCCTGATGGTGTGTGAAGTTAGTGAGCCAAATGGAGTTGTTCTCCCACAAGAACCACTCGGCTGATCCTTCTTCAATATGCCCTTCAGCAACATGCAGTGTTTCCTTGATTGAATTAGCTCTCACACCCATATTTGTGTCTAGAGAGTTTGCATTGAGGGCAATCTCAAAATGGCTGTGGCGCTGAAGTTGCCTGTAAATGTGGAGTTGGTGGCATGTGAAACCCGCATGTGGAGCATTCGTTTGTGTGGGATGCTCACCAAGCTTCATTTCAGTCCTAGGCACTCAAAGGGCACTAAGCATAGAGTGTGAAAACTGAGTTTCCTTGAGAGCTGCTTGGAAGCCTGATGGTGTGTGAAGTTAGTGAGCCAAATGGAGTTGTTCTCCCACAAGAACCACTCGGCTGATCCTTCTTCAATATGCCCCTTCAGCAACATGCAGTGTTTCCTTGATTGAATTAGCTCTCACACCAATATTTGCGTCTAGAGCCTTTGCATTGAGGGCTATCTGAAAACGGCTGTGGCGCTGAAGTTGCCTGTGAATGTGGAGTTGGTGGCATGTGAAACCCGCATGTGGAGCATTCTTTTGTGTGGGATGCTCACCAAGCTTCATTTCAGTCCTTGGCACTCAAAGGGCACTAAGCATAGAGTGTGAAAACTGAGTTTCCTTGAGAGCTGCTTGCAAGCCTGATGGTGTGTGAAGTTAGTGAGCCAAATGGAGTTGTTCTCCCACAAGAACAACTCGGCTGATCCTTCTTCAATATGCCCTTCACCAACATGCAGTGTTTCCTTGATTGAATTAGCTCTCACACCAATATTTGCGTCTAGAGCCTTTGAATTGAGGGCTATCTGAAACGGCTGTGGCGCTGAAGTTGCCTGTGAATGTGGAGTTGGTGGCATGTGAAACCCGCATGTGGAGCATTCGTTTGTGTGGGATGCTCTACTAGATTCATTCCTAGATAATGCACTCAAAGGGCACTAAGCATAGAGTGTGAAAACTGAGTTTCCTTGAGAGCTGCTTGGAAGCCTGATGGTGTGTGAAGTTAGTGAGCCAAATGGAGTTGTTCTCCCACAAGAACCACTTGGCTGATCCTTCTTCAATATGCCCTTCAGCAAGATGCAGTGTTTCCTTGATTGAATTAGCTCTCATACAAATATTTGCGTCTAGAGCCTTTGCATTGAGGGCTATCTGAAAACGGCTGTGGCGTTGAAGTTGCCTGTGAATGTGGAGTAGGTGGCATGTGAAACCCGCATGTGGAGCATTCGTTTGTGTGGGATGCTCTACCAGGTTCATTCCTAGATAATGCACTCAAAGGGCACTAAGCATAGAGTGTGAAAACTGAGTTTCCTTGAGAGCTGCTTGGAAAGCCTGATGGTGTGTGAAGTTAGTGAGCCAAATGGAGTTGTTCTCCCACAAGAACCACTCGGCTGATCCTTCTTCAATATGCCCTTCACCAACATGCAGTGTTTCCTTGATTGAATTAGCTCTCACACCAATATTTGCGTCTAGAGCCTTTGCATTGAGGGCTATCTGAAAACTGCTGTGGCGCTGAAGTTGCGTGAGAATGTGGAGTTGGTGGCATGTGAAACCCGCATGTGGAGCATTCGTTTGTGTGGGATGCTCACCAAGCTTCATTTCACTCCTAGGCACTCAAAGGGCACTAAGCATAGAGTGTGAAAACTGAGTTTCCTTGAGAGCTGCTTGGAAGCCTGATGGTGTGTGAAGTTAGTGAGCCAAATGGAGTTGTTCTCCACAAGAACCACTCGGCTGATCCTTCTTCAATATGCCCTTCACCAACATGCAGTGTTTCCTTGATTGAATTAGCTCTCACACCAATATTTGCGTCTAGAGCCTTTGCATTGAGGGCTATGTGAAAACGGCTGTGGCGCTGAAGTTGCCTGTGAATGTGGAGTTGGTGGCATGTGAAACCCGCATGTGGAGCATTCATTTGTGTGGGATGCTCTACCAGGTTCATTCCTAGATAATGCACTCAAAGGGCACTAAGCATAGAGTGTGAAAACTGAGTTTCCTTGAGAGCTGCTTGGAAGCCTGATGGTGTGTGAAGTTAGTGAGCCAAATGGAGTTGTTCTCCCACAAGAACCACTCGGCTGATCCTTCTTCAATATGCCCTTCAGCAACATGCAGTGTTTCCTTGATTGAATTAGCTCTCACACCAATATTTGCGTCTAGAGCCTTTGCATTGAGGGCTATCTGAAAACGGCTGTGGCGCTGAAGTTGCGTGAGAATGTGGAGTTGGTGGCATGTGAAACCCGCATGTGGAGCATTCTTTTGTGTGGGATGCTCTACCAGGTTCATTCCTAGATAATGCACTCAAAGGGCACTAAGCATAGAGTGTGAAAACTGAGTTTTCTTGAGAGCTGCTTGCAAGCCTGATGGTGTGTGAAGTTAGTGAGCCAAATGGAGTTGTTCTCCCACAAGAACCACTCGGCTGATCCTTCTTCAATATGCCCTTCACCAACATGCAGTGTTTCCTTGATTGAATTAGCTCTCATACAAATATTTGCGTCTAGAGCCTTTGCATTGAGGGCTATCTGAAAACGGCTGTGGCGTTGAAGTTGCCTGTGAATGTGGAGTAGGTGGCATGTGAAACCCGCATGTGGAGCATTCGTTTGTGTGGGATGCTCTACCAGGTTCATTCCTAGATAATGCAGTGAAAGGGCACTAAGCATAGAGTGTGAAAACTGAGTTTCCTTGAGAGCTGCTTGGAAGCCTGATGGTGTGTGAAGTTAGTGAGCCAAATGGAGTTGTTCTCCCACAAGAACCACTCGGCTGATCCTTCTTCAATATGCCCTTCACCAACATGCAGTGTTTCCTTGATTGAATTAGCTCTCACACCAATATTTGCGTCTAGAGCCTTTGCATTGAGGGCTATCTGAAAACTGCTGTGGCGCTGAAGTTGCGTGAGAATGTGGAGTTGGTGGCATGTGAAACCCGCATGTGGAGCATTCGTTTGTGTGGGATGCTCTACCAGGTTCATTCCTAGATAATGCAGTGAAAGGGCACTAAGCATAGAGTGTGAAAACTGAGTTTCCTTGAGAGCTGCTTGGAAGCCTGATGGTGTGTGAAGTTAGTGAGCCAAATGGAGTTGTTCTCCCACAAGAACCACTCGGCTGATCCTTCTTCAATATGCCCTTCACCAACATGCAGTGTTTCCTTGATTGAATTAGCTCTCACACCAATATTTGCGTCTAGAGCCTTTGCATTGAGGGCTATGTGAAAACGGCTGTGGCACTGAAGTTGCCTGTGAATGTGGAGTTGGTGGCATGTGAAACCCGCATGTGGAGCATTCGTTTGTGTGGGATGCTCACCAAGCTTCATTTCAGTCCTAGGCACTCAAAGGGCACTAAGCATAGAGTGTGAAAACTGAGTTTCCTTGAGAGCTGCTTGGAAGCCTGATGGTGTGTGAAGTTAGTGAGCCAAATGGAGTTGTTCTCCCACAAGAACCACTCGGCTGATCCTTCTTCAATATGCCCTTCACCCACATGCAGTGTTTCCTTGATTGAATTAGCTCTCACACCAATATTTGCATCTAGAGCCTTTGCATTGAGGGCTATGTGAAAACGGCTGTGGCGCTGAAGTTGCCTGTGAATGTGGAGTTGGTGGCATGTGAAACCCGCATGTGGAGCATTCGTTTGTGTGGGATGCTCTACCAGGTTCATTCCTAGATAATGCAGTGAAAGGGCACTAAGCATAGAGTGTGAAAACTGAGTTTCCTTGAGAGCTGCTTGGAAGCCTGATGGTGTGTGAAGTTAGTGAGCCAAATGGAGTTGTTCTCCCACAAGAACCACTCGGCTGATCCTTCTTCAATATGCCCTTCAGCAACATGCAGTGTTTCCTTGATTGAATTAGCTCTCACACCAATATTTGCGTCTAGAGCCTTTGCATTGAGGGCTATCTGAAAACGGCTGTGGCGCTGAAGTTGCCTGTGAATGTGGAGTTGGTGGCATGTGAAACCCGCATGTGGAGCATTCGTTTGTGTGGGATGCTCTACCAGGTTCATTCCTAGATAATGCACTCAAAGGGCACTAAGCATAGAGTGTGAAAACTGAGTTTCCTTGAGAGCTGCTTGGAAGCCTGATGGTGTGTGAAGTTAGTGAGCCAAATGGAGTTGTTCTCCCACAAGAACCACTCGGCTGATCTTTCTTCAATATGCCCTTCACCCACATGCAGTGTTTCCTTGATTGAATTAGCTCTCACACCACTATTTGCGTCTAGATCCTTTGCATTGAGGGCTATGTGAAAACGGCTGTGGCGCTGAAGTTGCCTGAGAATGTGGAGTTGGTGGCATGTGAAACCCGCATGTGGAGCATTCGTTTGTGTGGGATGCTCTACCAGGTTCATTCCTAGATAATGCACTCAAAGGGCACTAAGCATAGAGTGTGAAAACTGAGTTTCCTTGAGAGCTGCTTGGAAGCCTGATGGTGTGTGAAGTTAGTGAGCCAAATGGAGTTGTTCTCCCACAAGAACCACTCGGCTGATCCTTCTTCAATATGCCCTTCACCAACATGCAGTGTTTCCTTGATTGAATTAGCTCTCACACCACTATTTGCGTCTAGAGCCTTTGCATTGAGGGCTATCTGAAAACGGCTATGGCGCTGAAGTTGCCTGAGAATGTGGAGTTGGTGGCATGTGAAACCCGCATGTGGAGCATTCGTTTGTGTGGGATGCTCTACCAGGTTCATTCCTGGATAATGCACTCAAAGGGCACTAAGCATAGAGTGTGAAAACTGAGTTTCCTTGAGAGCTGCTTGGAAGCCTGATGGTGTGTGAAGTTAGTGAGCCAAATGGAGTTGTTCTCCCACAAGAAGCACTTGGCTGATCCTTCTTCAATATGCCCTTCACCCACATGCAGTGTTTCCTTGATTGAATTAGCTCTCACACCACTATTTGCGTCTAGAGCCTTTGCATTGAGGGCTATCTGAAAACGGCTGTGGCGCTGAAGTTGCCTGTGAATGTGGAGTTGGTGTCATGTGAAACCCGCATGTGGAGCATTCGTTTGTGTGGGATGCTCTACCAGGTTCATTCCTAGATAATGCAGTGAAAGGGCACTAAGCATAGAGTGTGAAAACTGAGTTTCCTTGAGAGCTGCTTGGAAGCCTGATGGTGTGTGAAGTTAGTGAGCCAAATGGAGTTGTTCTCCCACAAGAACCACTCGGCTGATCCTTCTTCAATATGCCCTTCACCAACATGCAGTGTTTCCTTGATTGAATTAGCTCTCACACCAATATTTGCGTCTAGAGCCTTTGCATTGAGGGCTATCTGAAAACGGCTATGGCGCTGAAGTTGCCTGAGAATGTGGAGTTGGTGGCATGTGAAACCCGCATGTGGAGCATTCGTTTGTGTGGGATGCTCTACCAGGTTCATTCCTAGATAATGCAGTGAAAGGGCACTAAGCATAGAGTGTGAAAACTGAGTTTCCTTGAGAGCTGCTTGGAAGCCTGATGGTGTGTGAAGTTAGTGAGCCAAATGGAGTTGTTCTCCCACAAGAACCACTCGGCTGATCCTTCTTCAATATGCCCTTCACCAACATGCAGTGTTTCCTTGATTGAATTAGCTCTCACACCACTATTTGCGTCTAGAGCCTTTGCATTGAGGGCTATCTGAAAACGGCTGTGGCACTGAAGTTGCCTGTGAATGTGGAGTTGGTGGCATGTGAAACCCGCATGTGGAGCATTCGTTTGTGTGGGATGCTCTACCAGGTTCATTCCTAGATAATGCAGTGAAAGGGCACTAAGCATAGAGTGTGAAAACTGAGTTTCCTTGAGAGCTGCTTGGAAGCCTGATGGTGTGTGAAGTTAGTGAGCCAAATGGAGTTGTTCTCCCACAAGAACCACTCGGCTGATCCTTCTTCAATATGCCCTTCACCCACATGCAGTGTTTCCTTGATTGAATTAGCTCTCACACCAATATTTGCATCTAGAGCCTTTGCATTGAGGGCTATGTGAAAACGGCTGTGGCGCTGAAGTTGCCTGTGAATGTGGAGTTGGTGGCATGTGAAACCCGCATGTGGAGCATTCGTTTGTGTGGGATGCTCTACCAGGTTCATTCCTAGATAATGCACTCAAAGGGCACTAAGCATAGAGTGTGAAAACTGAGTTTCCTTGAGAGCTGCTTGGAAGCCTGATGGTGTGTGAAGTTAGTGAGCCAAATGGAGTTGTTCTCCCACAAGAACCACTCGGCTGATCCTTCTTCAATATGCCCTTCACCCACATGCAGTGTTTCCTTGATTGAATTAGCTCTCACACCACTATTTGCGTCTAGATCCTTTGCATTGAGGGCTATCTGAAAGCGGCTGTGGCGCTGAAGTTGCCTGAGAATGTGGAGTTGGTGGCATGTGAAACCCGCATGTGGAGCATTCGTTTGTGTGGGATGCTCTACCAGGTTCATTCCTAGATAATGCACTCAAAGGGCACTAAGCATAGAGTGTGAAAACTGAGTTTCCTTGAGAGCTGCTTGGAAGCCTGATGGTGTGTGAAGTTAGTGAGCCAAATGGAGTTGTTCTCCCACAAGAACCACTCGGCTGATCCTTCTTCAATATGCCCTTCACCAACATGCAGTGTTTCCTTGATTGAATTAGCTCTCACACCACTATTTGCGTCTAGAGCCTTTGCATTGAGAGCTATCTGAAAACGGCTATGGCGCTGAAGTTGCCTGAGAATGTGGAGTTGGTGGCATGTGAAACCCGCATGTGGAGCATTCGTTTGTGTGGGATGCTCTACCAGGTTCATTCCTAGATAATGCACTCAAAGGGCACTAAGCATAGAGTGTGAAAACTGAGTTTCCTTGAGAGCTGCTTGGAAGCCTGATGGTGTGTGAAGTTAGTGAGCCAAATGGAGTTGTTCTCCCACAAGAAGCACTTCGCTGATCCTTCTTCAATATGCCCTTCACCCACATGCAGTGTTTCCTTGATTGAATTAGCTCTCACACCTCTATTTGCGTCTAGAGCCTTTGCATTGAGGGCTATCTGAAAACGGCTGTGGCGCTGAAGTTGCCTGTGAATGTGGAGTTGGTGGCATGTGAAACCCGCATGTGGAGCATTCGTTTGTGTGGGATGCTCTACTTGATTCATTCCTAGATAATGCACTCAAAGGGCACTAAGCATAGAGTGTGAAAACTGAGTTTCCTTGAGAGCTGCTTGGAAGCCTGATGGTGTGTGAAGTTAGTGAGCCAAATGGAGTTGTTCTCCCACAAGAACCACTCGGCTGATCCTTCTTCAATATGCCCTTCACCAACATGCAGTGTTTCCTTGATTGAATTAGCTCTCACACCAATATTTGCGTCTAGAGCCTTTGCATTGAGGGCTATCTGAAAACGGCTGTGGCGCTGAAGTTGCCTGTGAATGTGGAGTTGGTGGCATGTGAAACCCGCATGTGGAGCATTCGTTTGTGTGGGATGCGCTACCAGGTTCATTCCTAGATAATGCACTCAAAGGGCACTAAGCATAGAGTGTGAAAACTGAGTTTCCTTGAGAGCTGCTTGGAAGCCTGATGGTGTGTGAAGTTAGTGAGCCAAATGGAGTTGTTCTCCCACAAGAACCACTCGGCTGATCCTTCTTCAATATGCCCTTCACCAACATGCAGTGTTTCCTTGATTGAATTAGCTCTCACACCACTATTTGCGTCTAGAGCCTTTGCATTGAGGGCTATCTGAAAACGGCTGTGGCGCTGAAGTTGCCTGAGAATGTGGAGTTGGTGGCATGTGAAACCCGCATGTGGAGCATTCGTTTGTGTGGGATGCTCTACCAGGTTCATTCCTAGATAATGCAGTGAAAGGGCACTAAGCATAGAGTGTGAAAACTGAGTTTCCTTGAGAGCTGCTTGGAAGCCTGATGGTGTGTGAAGTTAGTGAGCCAAATGGAGTTGTTCTCCCACAAGAAGCACTTCGCTGATCCTTCTTCAATATGCCCTTCACCAACATGCAGTCTTTCCTTGATTGAATTAGCTCTCACACCAATATTTGCGTCTAGAGCCTTTGCATTGAGGGCTATGTGAAAACGGCTGTGGCGCTGAAGTTGCCTGTGAATGTGGAGTTGGTGGCATGTGAAACCCGCATGTGGAGCATTCGTTTGTGTGGGATGCTCTACCAGGTTCATTCCTAGATAATGCAGTGAAAGGGCACTAAGCATAGAGTGTGAAAACTGAGTTTCCTTGAGAGCTGCTTGGAAGCCTGATGGTGTGTGAAGTTAGTGAGCCAAATGGAGTTGTTCTCCCACAAGAACCACTCGGCTGATTCTTCTTCAATATGCCCTTCAGCAACATGCAGTGTTTCCTTGATTGAATTAGCTCTCACACCAATATTTGCGTCTAGAGCCTTTGCATTGTGGGCTATCTGAAAACGGCTGTGGCGCTGAAGTTGCCTGTGAATGTGGAGTTGGTGGCATGTGAAACCCGCATGTGGAGCATTCGTTTGTGTGGGATGCTCTACTTGATTCATTCCTAGATAATGCACTCAAAGGGCACTAAGCATAGAGTGTGAAAACTGAGTTTCCTTGAGAGCTGCTTGGAAGCCTGATGGTGTGTGAAGTTAGTGAGCCAAATGGAGTTGTTCTCCCACAAGAACCACTCGGCTGATCCTTCTTCAATATGCCCTTCACCAACATGCAGTGTTTCCTTGATTGAATTAGCTCTCACACCAATATTTGCGTCTAGAGCCTTTGCTTTGAGGGCTATCTGAAAACGGCTGTGGCGCTGAAGTTGCCTGTGAATGTGGAGTTGGTGGCATGTGAAACCCGCATGTGGAGCATTCGTTTGTGTGGGATGCTCTACCAGGTTCATTCCTAGATAATGCACTCAAAGGGCACTAAGCATAGAGTGTGAAAACTGAGTTTCCTTGAGAGCTGCTTGGAAGCCTGATGGTGTGTGAAGTTAGTGAGCCAAATGGAGTTGTTCTCCCACAAGAACCACTCGGCTGATCCTTCTTCAATATGCCCTTCACCAACATGCAGTGTTTCCTTGATTGAATTAGCTCTCACACCACTATTTGCGTCTAGAGCCTTTGCATTGAGGGCTATCTGAAAGCGGCTGTGGCGCTGAAGTTGCCTGTGAATGTGGAGTTGGTGGCATGTGAAACCCGCATGTGGAGCATTCGTTTGTGTGGGATGCTCACCAAGCTTCATTTCATTCCTAGGCACACAAAGGGCACTAAGCATAGAGTGTGAAAACTGAGTTTCCTTGAGAACTGCTTGGAAGCCTGATGGTGTGTGAAGTTAGTGAGCCAAATGGAGTTGTTCTCCCACAAGAACCACTCGGCTGATCCTTCTTCAATATGCCCTTCACCAACATGCAGTGTTTCCTTGATTGAATTAGCTCTCACACCAATATTTGCGTCTAGAGCCTTTGCATTGAGGGCTATCTGAAAGCGGCTGTGGCGCTGAAGTTGCCTGTGAATGTGGAGTTGGTGGCATGTGAAACCCGCATGTGGAGCATTCGTTTGTGTGGGATGCTCTACCAGGTTCATTCCTAGATAATGCACTCAAAGGGCACTAAGCATAGAGTGTGAAAACTGAGTTTCCTTGAGAGCTGCTTGGAAGCCTGATGGTGTGTGAAGTTAGTGAGCCAAATGGAGTTGTTCTCCCAGAAGAACCACTCGGCTGATCCTTCTTCAATATGCCCTTCACCAACATGCAGTGTTTACTTGATTGAATTAGCTCTCACACCACTATTTGCGTCTAGAGCCTTTGCATTGAGGGCTATCTGAAAACGGCTGTGGCGCTGAAGTTGCCTGTGAATGTGGAGTTGGTGGCATGTGAAACCCGCATGTGGAGCATTCGTTTGTGTGGGATGCTCACCAAGCTTCATTTCAGTCCTAGGCACACAAAGGGCACTAAGCATAGAGTGTGAAAACTGAGTTTCCTTGAGAGCTGCTTGGAAGCCTGATGGTGTGTGAAGTTAGTGAGCCAAATGGAGTTGTTCTCCCACAAGAACCACTCGGCTGATCCTTCTTCAATATGCCCTTCAGCAACATGCAGTGTTTCCTTGATTGAATTAGCTCTCACACCAATATTTGCGTCTAGAGCCTTTGCATTGAGGGCTATGTGAAAACGGCTGTGGCGCTGAAGTTGCCTGTGAATGTGGAGTTGGTGGCATGTGAAACCCGCATGTGGAGCATTCGTTTGTGTGGGATGCTCACCAAGCTTCATTTCAGTCCTAGGCACTCAAAGGGCACTAAGCATAGAGTGTGAAAACTGAGTTTCCTTGAGAGCTGCTTGGAAGCCTGATGGTGTGTGAAGTTAGTGAGCCAAATGGAGTTGTTCTCCCGCAAGAAGCACTTCGCTGATCCTTCTTCAATATGCCCTTCACCAACATGCAGTGTTTCCTTGATTGAATTAGCTCTCACACCAATATTTGCGTCTAGAGCCTTTGCATTGAGGGCTATCTGAAAACGGCTGTGGCGCTGAAGTTGCCTGTGAATGTGGAGTTGGTGGCATGTGAAACCCGCATGTGGAGCATTCGTTTGTGTGGGATGCTCTACCAGGTTCATTCCTAGATAATGCAGTGAAAGGGCACTAAGCATAGAGTGTGAAAACTGAGTTTCCTTGAGAGCTGCTTGGAAGCCTGATGGTGTGTGAAGTTAGTGAGCCAAATGGAGTTGTTCTCCCACAAGAACCACTCGGCTGATCCTTCTTCAATATGCCCTTCAGCAACATGCAGTGTTTCCTTGATTGAATTAGCTCTCACACCAATATTTGCGTCTAGAGCCTTTGCATTGAGGGCTATCTGAAAACGGCTGTGGCGCTGAAGTTGCCTGTGAATGTGGAGTTGGTGGCATGTGAAACCCGCATGTGGAGCATTCGTTTGTGTGGGATGCTCTACTTGATTCATCCCTAGATAATGCACTCAAAGGGCACTAAGCATAGAGTGTGAAAACTGAGTTT
This sequence comes from Ochotona princeps, assembly GCF_030435755.1. Lineage (NCBI taxonomy): Eukaryota > Metazoa > Chordata > Mammalia > Lagomorpha > Ochotonidae > Ochotona > Ochotona princeps. Next base: position 18,323 of record NW_026696653.1, on the reverse strand, counting down.
CCTTGAGAGCTGCTTGGAAGCCTGATGGTGTGTGAAGTTAGTGAGCCAAATGGAGTTGTTCTCCCACAAGAACCACTTCGCTGATCCTTCTTCAATATGCCCTTCACCCACATGCAGTGTTTCCTTGATTGAATTAGCTCTCACACCACTATTTGCGTCTAGAGCCTTTGCATTGAGGGCTATCTGAAAACGGCTGTGGCGCTGAAGTTGCCTGTGAATGTGGAGTTGGTGGCATGTGAAACCCGCATGTGGAGCATTCGTTTGTGTGGGATGCTCTACCAGGTTCATTCCTAGATAATGCACTCAAAGGGCACTAAGCATAGAGTGTGAAAACTGAGTTTCCTTGAGAGCTGCTTGCAAGCCTGATGGTGTGTGAAGTTAGTGAGCCAAATGGAGTTGTTCTCCCACAAGAACCACTCGGCTGATCCTTCTTCAATATGCCCTTCACCCACATGCAGTGTTTCCTTCGTTGAATTAGCTCTCACACCAATATTTGCGTCTAGAGCCTTTGCATTGAGGGCTATCTGAAAACGGCTGTGGCGCTGAAGTTGCCTGAGAATGTGGAGTTGGTGGCATGTGAAACCCGCATGTGGAGCATTCGTTTGTGTGGGATGCTCTACCAGGTTCATTCCTAGATAATGCACTCAAAGGGCACTAAGCATAGAGTGTGAAAACTGAGTTTCCTTGAGAGCTGCTTGGAAGCCTGATGGTGTGTGAAGTTAGTGAGCCAAATGGAGTTGTTCTCCCACAAGAACCACTCGGCTGATCCTTCTTCAATATGCTCTTCACCAACATGCAGTGTTTCCTTGATTGAATTAGCTCTCACACCAATATTTGCGTCTAGAGCCTTTGCATTGAGGGCTATGTGAAAACGGCTGTGGCGCTGAAGTTGCCTGTGAATGTGGAGTTGGTGGCATGTGAAACCCGCATGTGGAGCATTCGTTTGTGTGGGATGCTCACCAAGCTTCATTTCATTCCTAGGCACACAAAGGGCACTAAGCATAGAGTGTGAAAACTGAGTTTCCTTGAGAGCTGCTTGGAAGCCTGATGGTGTGTGAAGTTAGTGAGCCAAATGGAGTTGTTCTCCCACAAGAAGCACTTCGCTGATCCTTCTTCAATATGCCCTTCACCCACATGCAGTGTTTCCTTGATTGAATTAGCTCTCACACCAATATTTGCGTCTAGAGCCTTTGCATTGAGGGCTATCTGAAAACGGCTGTGGCGCTGAAGTTGCCTGTGAATGTGGAGTTGGTGGCATGTGAAACCCGCATGTGGAGCATTCGTTTGTGTGGGATGCTCTACTAGATTCATTCCTAGATAATGCACTCAAAGGGCACTAAGCATAGAGTGTGAAAACTGAGTTTCCTTGAGAGCTGCTTGGAAGCCTGATGGTGTGTGAAGTTAGTGAGCCAAATGGAGTTGTTCTCCCACAAGAACCACTCGGCTGATCCTTCTTCAATATGCCCTTCACCAACATGCAGTGTTTCCTTGATTGAATTAGCTCTCACACCAATATTTGCGTCTTGAGCCTTTGCATTGAGGGCTATCTGAAAACGGCTGTGGCGCTGAAGTTGCCTGAGAATCTGGAGTTGGTGGCATGTGAAACCCGCATGTGGAGCATTCGTTTGTGTGGGATGCTCTACCAGGTTCATTCCTAGATAATGCACTCAAAGGGCACTAAGCATAGAGTGTGAAAACTGAGTTTCCTTGCTTGCTTGGAAGCCTGATGGTGTGTGAAGTTAGTGAGCCAAATGGAGTTGTTCTCCCACAAGAACCACTCGGCTGATCCTTCTTCAATATGCCCTTCACCAACATGCAGTGTTTCCTTGATTGAATTAGCTCTCACACCACTATTTGCGTCTAGAGCCTTTGCATTGAGGGCTATCTGAAAACGGCTGTGGCGCTGAAGTTGCCTGTGAATGTGGAGTTGGTGGCATGTGAAACCCGCATGTGGAGCATTCGTTTGTGTGGGATGCTCACCAAGCTTCATTTCAGTCCTAGGCACTCAAAGGGCACTAAGCATAGAGTGTGAAAACTGAGTTTCCTTGAGAGCTGCTTGGAAGCCTGATGGTGTGTGAAGTTAGTGAGCCAAATGGAGTTGTTTTCCCACAAGAACCACTCGGCTGATCCTTCTTCAATATGCCCTTCACCAACATGCAGTGTTTCCTTGATTGAATTAGCTCTCACACACATATTTGCGTCTAGAGCCTTTGCATTGAGGGCTATCTGAAAACGGCTGTGGCGCTGAAGTTGCCTGTGAATGTGGAGTTGGTGGCATGTGAAACCCGCATGTGGAGCATTCGTTTGTGTGGGATGCTCTACCAGGTTCATTCCTAGATAATGCACTCAAAGGGCACTAAGCATAGAGTGTGAAAACTGAGTTTCCTTGAGAGCTGCTTGGAAGCCTGATGGTGTGTGAAGTTAGTGAGCCAAATGGAGTTGTTCTCCCACAAGAACCACTCGGCTGATCCTTCTTCAATATGCCCTTCACCAACATGCAGTGTTTCCTTGATTGAATTAGCTCTCACACCAATATTTGCGTCTTGAGCCTTTGCATTGAGGGCTATCTGAAAACGGCTGTGGCGCTGAAGTTGCCTGTGAATGTGGAGTTGGTGGCATGTGAAACCCGCATGTGGAGCATTCGTTTGTGTGGGATGCTCTACCAGGTTCATTCCTAGATAATGCACTCAAAGGGCACTAAGCATAGAGTGTGAAAACTGAGTTTCCTTGCTTGCTTGGAAGCCTGATGGTGTGTGAAGTTAGTCAGCCAAATGGAGTTGTTCTCCCACAAGAACCACTCGGCTGATCCTTCTTCAATATGCCCTTCAGCAACATGCAGTGTTTCCTTGATTGAATTAGCTCTCACACCAATATTTGCGTCTAGAGCCTTTGCATTGAGGGCTATCTGAAAACGGCTGTGGCGCTGAAGTTGCCTGTGAATGTGGAGTTGGTGGCATGTGAAACCCGCATGTGGAGCATTCGTTTGTGTGGGATGCTCACCAAGCTTCATTTCAGTCCTAGGCACTCAAAGGGCACTAAGCATAGAGTGTGAAAACTGAGTTTCCTTGAGAGCTGCTTGGAAGCCTGATGGTGTGTGAAGTTAGTGAGCCAAATGGAGTTGTTCTCCCACAAGAACCACTCGGCTGATCCTTCTTCAATATGCCCTTCACCAACATGCAGTGTTTCCTTGATTGAATTAGCTCTCACACCAATATTTGCGTCTAGAGCCTTTGCATTGAGGGCTATGTGAAAACGGCTGTGGCGCTGAAGTTGCCTGTGAATGTGGAGTTGGTGGCATGTGAATCCCGCATGTGGAGCATTCTTTTGTGTGGGATGCTCTACCAGCTTCATTTCAGTCCTAGGCACTCAAAGGGCACTAAGCATAGAGTGTGAAAACTGAGTTTCCTTGAGAGCTGCTTGGAAGCCTGATGGTGTGTGAAGTTAGTGAGCCAAATGGAGTTGTTCTCCCACAGGAACCACTCGGCTGATCCTTCTTCAATATGCCCTTCAGCAACATGCAGTGTTTCCTTGATTGAATTAGCTCTCGCACCAATGTTTGTGTCTAGAGCCTTTGCATTGAGGGCTATGTGAAAACGGCTGTGGCGCTGAAGTTGCGTGAGAATGTGGAGTTGGTGGCATGTGAAACCCGCATGTGGAGCATTCGTTTGTGTGGGATGCTGTACCAGGTTCATTCCTAGATAATGCAGTGAAAGGGCACTAAGCATAGAGTGTGAAAACTGAGTTTCCTTGAGAGCTGCTTGGAAGCCTGATGGTGTGTGAAGTTAGTGAGCCAAATGGAGTTGTTCTCCCACAAGAACCACTTCGCTGATCCTTCTTCAATATGCCCTTCACCAACATGCAGTGTTTCCTTGATTGAATTAGCTCTCACACCAATATTTGCGTCTAGAGCCTTTGCATTGAGGGCTATCTGAAAACGGCTGTGGCGCTGAAGTTGCCTGTCAATGTGGAGTTGGTGGCATGTGAATCCCGCATGTGGAGCATTCGTTTGTGTGGGATGCTCACCAAGCTTCATTTCAGTCTTAGGCACTCAAAGGGCACTAAGCATAGAGTGTGAAAACTGAGTTTCCTTGAGAGCTGCTTGGAAGCCTGATGGTGTGTGAAGTTAGTGAGCCAAATGGAGTTGTTCTCCCACAAGAACCACTTGGCTGATCCTTCTTCAATATGCCCTTCACCAACATGCAGTGTTTCCTTGATTGAATTAGCTCTCGCACCAATGTTTGCGTCTAGAGCATTTGCATTGAGGGCTATGTGAAAACGGCTGTGGCGCTGAAGTTGCCTGTGAATGTGGAGTTGGTGGCATGTGAAACCCGCATGTGGAGCATTCGTTTGTGTGGGATGCTCTACTAGATTCATTCCTAGATAATGCACTCAAAGGGCACTAAGCATAGAGTGTGAAAACTGAGTTTCCTTGAGAGCTGCTTGGAAGCCTGATGGTGTGTGAAGTTAGTGAGCCAAATGGAGTTGTTCTCCCACAAGAACCACTCGGCTGATCCTTCTTCAATATGCCCTTCACCAACATGCAGTGTTTCCTTGATTGAATTAGCTCTCACACCAATATTTGCGTCTAGAGCCTTTGCATTGAGGGCTATTTGAAAACGGCGGTGGCGCTGAAGTTGCCTGTGAATGTGGAGTTGGTGGCATGTGAAACCCGCATGTGGAGCATTCGTTTGTGTGGGATGCTCTACCAGGTTCATTCCTAGATAATGCAGTGAAAGGGCACTAAGCATAGAGTGTGAAAACTGAGTTTCCTTGAGAGCTGCTTGGAAGCCTGATGGTGTGTGAAGTTAGTGAGCCAAATGGAGTTGTTCTCCCACAAGAACCACTCGGCTGATCCTTCTTCAATATGCCCTTCACCAACATGCAGTGTTTCCTTGATTGAATTAGCTCTCACAACACTATTTGCGTCTAGAGCCTTTGCATTGAGGGCTATCTGAAAACGGCTGTGGCGCTGAAGTTGCCTGTGAATGTGGAGTTGGTGGCATGTGAAACCCGCATGTGGAGCATTCGTTTGTGTGGGATGCTCTACCAGGTTCATTCCTAGATAATGCACTCAAAGGGCACTAAGCATAGAGTGTGAAAACTGAGTTTCCTTGAGAGCTGCTTGGAAGCCTGATGGTGTGTGAAGTTAGTGAGCCAAATGGAGTTGTTCTCCCACAAGAACCACTCGGCTGATCCTTCTTCAATATGCTCTTCACCAACATGCAGTGTTTCCTTGATTGAATTAGCTCTCACACCACTATTTGCGTCTAGAGCCTTTGCATTGAGGGCTATCTGAAAACGGCTGTGGCGCTGAAGTTGCCTGTGAATGTGGAGTTGGTGGCATGTGAAACCCGCATGTGGAGCATTCGTTTGTGTGGGATGCTCACCAAGCTTCATTTCATTCCTAGGCACACAAAGGGCACTAAGCATAGAGTGTGAAAACTGAGTTTCCTTGAGAGCTGCTTGGAAGCCTGATGGTGTGTGAAGTTAGTGAGCCAAATGGAGTTGTTCTCCCACAAGAAGCACTCTGCTGATCCTTCTTCAATATGCCCTTCACCCACATGCAGTGTTTCCTTGATTGAATTAGCTCTCACACCAATATTTGCGTCTAGAGCCTTTGCATTGAGGGCTATCTGAAAACGGCTGTGGCGCTGAAGTTGCCTGTGAATGTGGAGTTGGTGGCATGTGAAACCCGCATGTGGAGCATTCGTTTGTGTGGGATGCTCTACCAGGTTCATTGGTAGATAATGCACTCAAAGGGCACTAAGCATAGAGTGTGAAAACTGAGTTTCCTTGAGAGCTGCTTGGAAGCCTGATGGTGTGTGAAGTTAGTGAGCCAAATGGAGTTGTTCTCCCACAAGAACCACTCGGCTGATCCTTCTTCAATATGCCCTTCACCAACATGCAGTGTTTCCTTGATTGAATTAGCTCTCACACCAATATTTGCGTCTAGAGCCTTTGCATTGAGGGCTATCTGAAAACGGCTGTGGCGCTGAAGTTGCCTGTGAATGTGGAGTTGGTGGCATGTGAAACCCGCATGTGGAGCATTCGTTTGTGTGGGATGCTCACCAAGGTTTATTTCACTCCTAGGCACTCAAAGGGCACTAAGCATAGAGTGTGAAAACTGAGTTTCCTTGAGAGCTGCTTGGAAGCCTGATGGTGTGTGAAGTTAGTGAGCCAAATGGAGTTGTTCTCCCACAAGAACCACTCGGTTGATCCTTCTTCAATATGCCCTTCACCAACATGCAGTGTTTCCTTGATTGAATTAGCTCTCACACCAATATTTGCGTCTTGAGCCTTTGCATTGAGGGCTATCTGAAAACGGCTGTGGCGCTGAAGTTGCCTGAGAATCTGGAGTTGGTGGCATGTGAAACCCGCATGTGGAGCATTCGTTTGTGTGGGATGCTCTACCAGGTTCATTCCTAGATAATGCACTCAAAGGGCACTAAGCATAGAGTGTGAAAACTGAGTTTCCTTGCTTGCTTGGAAGCCTGATGGTGTGTGAAGTTAGTGAGCCAAATGGAGTTGTTCTCCCACAAGAAGCACTCTGCTGATCCTTCTTCAATATGCCCTTCACCCACATGCAGTGTTTCCTTGATTGAATTAGCTCTCACACCAATATTTGCGTCTAGAGCCTTTGCATTGAGGGCTATCTGAAAACGGCTGTGGCGCTGAAGTTGCCTGTGAATGTGGAGTTGGTGGCATGTGAAACCCGCATGTGGAGCATTCGTTTGTGTGGGATGCTCTACCAGGTTCATTGGTAGATAATGCACTCAAAGGGCACTAAGCATAGAGTGTGAAAACTGAGTTTCCTTGAGAGCTGCTTGGAAGCCTGATGGTGTGTGAAGTTAGTGAGCCAAATGGAGTTGTTCTCCCACAAGAACCACTCGGCTGATCCTTCTTCAATATGCCCTTCACCAACATGCAGTGTTTCCTTGATTGAATTAGCTCTCACACCAATATTTGCGTCTAGAGCCTTTGCATTGAGGGCTATCTGAAAACGGCTGTGGCGCTGAAGTTGCCTGTGAATGTGGAGTTGGTGGCATGTGAAACCCGCATGTGGAGCATTCGTTTGTGTGGGATGCTCACCAAGGTTTATTTCACTCCTAGGCACTCAAAGGGCACTAAGCATAGAGTGTGAAAACTGAGTTTCCTTGAGAGCTGCTTGGAAGCCTGATGGTGTGTGAAGTTAGTGAGCCAAATGGAGTTGTTCTCCCACAAGAACCACTCGGTTGATCCTTCTTCAATATGCCCTTCACCAACATGCAGTGTTTCCTTGATTGAATTAGCTCTCACACCAATATTTGCGTCTTGAGCCTTTGCATTGAGGGCTATCTGAAAACGGCTGTGGCGCTGAAGTTGCCTGAGAATCTGGAGTTGGTGGCATGTGAAACCCGCATGTGGAGCATTCGTTTGTGTGGGATGCTCTACCAGGTTCATTCCTAGATAATGCACTCAAAGGGCACTAAGCATAGAGTGTGAAAACTGAGTTTCCTTGCTTGCTTGGAAGCCTGATGGTGTGTGAAGTTAGTGAGCCAAATGGAGTTGTTCTCCCACAAGAACCACTCGGCTGATCCTTCTTCAATATGCCCTTCAGCAACATGCAGTGTTTCCTTGATTGAATTAGCTCTCACACCAATATTTGCGTCTAGAGCCTTTGCATTGAGGGCTATCTGAAAACGGCTGTGGCGCTGAAGTTGCCTGTGAATGTGGAGTTGGTGGCATGTGAAACCCGCATGTGGAGCATTCGTTTGTGTGGGATGCTCACCAAGCTTCATTTCAGTCCTAGGCTCTCAAAGGGCACTAAGCATAGAGTGTGAAAACTGAGTTTCCTTGAGAGCTGCTTGGAAGCCTGATGGTGTGTGAAGTTAGTGAGCCAAATGGAGTTGTTTTCCCACAAGAACCACTCGGCTGATCCTTCTTCAATATGCCCTTCACCAACATGCAGTGTTTCCTTGATTGAATTAGCTCTCACACCAATATTTGCGTCTAGAGCCTTTGCATTGAGGGCTATCTGAAAACGGCTGTGGCGCTGAAGTTGCCTGTGAATGTGGAGTTGGTGGCATGTGAAACCCGCATGTGGAGCATTCGTTTGTGTGGGATGCTCTACCAGGTTCATTCCTAGATAATGCACTCAAAGGGCACTAAGCATAGAGTGTGAAAACTGAGTTTCCTTGAGAGCTGCTTGGAAGCCTGATGGTGTGTGAAGTTAGTGAGCCAAATGGAGTTGTTCTCCCACAAGAACCACTCGGCTGATCCTTCTTCAATATGCCCTTCACCAACATGCAGTGTTTCCTTGATTGAATTAGCTCTCACACCAATATTTGCGTCTAGAGCCTTTGCATTGAGGGCTATGTGAAAACGGCTGTGGCGCTGAAGTTGCCTGTGAATGTGGAGTTGGTGGCATGTGAATCCCGCATGTGGAGCATTCGTTTGTGTGGGATGTTCGACCAGCTTCATTTCAGTCCTAGGCACTCAAAGGGCACTAAGCATAGAGTGTGAAAACTGAGTTTCCTTGAGAGCTGCTTGGAAGCCTGATGGTGTGTGAAGTTAGTGAGCCAAATGGAGTTGTTCTCCCACAAGAACCACTTGGCTGATCCTTCTTCAATATGCCCTTCAGCAACATGCAGTGTTTCCTTGATTGAATTAGCTCTCGCACCAATGTTTGCGTCTAGAGCCTTTGCATTGAGGGCTATGTGAAAACGGCTGTGGCGCTGAAGTTGCCTGTGAATGTGGAGATGGTGGCATGTGAAACCCGCATGTGGAGCATTCGTTTGTGTGGGATGCTCTACTAGATTCATTCCTAGATAATGCACTCAAAGGGCACTAAGCATAGAGTGTGAAAACTGAGTTTCCTTGAGAGCTGCTTGGAAGCCTGATGGTGTGTGAAGTTAGTGAGCCAAATGGAGTTGTTCTCCCACAAGAACCACTCGGCTGATCCTTCTTCAATATGCCCTTCAGCAACATGCAGTGTTTCCTTGATTGAATTAGCTCTCACACCAATATTTGCGTCTAGAGCCTTTGCATTGAGGGCTATCTGAAAACGGCTGTGGAGCTGAAGTTGCGTGAGAATGTGGAGTTGGTGGCATGTGAAACCCGCATGTGGAGCATTCGTTTGTGTGGGATGCTCTACCAGGTTCATTCCTAGATAATGCACTCAAAGGGCACTAAGCATAGAGTGTGAAAACTGAGTTTCCTTGAGAGCTGCTTGGAAGCCTGATGGTGTGTGAAGTTAGTGAGCCAAATGGAGTTGTTCTCCCACAAGAACCACTCGGCTGATCCTTCTTCAATATGCCTTCACCAACATGCAGTGTTTCCTTGATTGAATTAGCTCTCACACCAATATTTGCGTCTAGAGCCTTTGCATTGAGGGCTATCTGAAAACGGCTGTGGCGCTGAAGTTGCCTGTCAATGTGGAGTTGGTGGCATGTGAATCCCGCATGTGGAGCATTCGTTTGTGTGGGATGCTCACCAAGCTTCATTTCAGTCCTAGGCACTCAAAGGGCACTAAGCATAGAGTGTGAAAACTGAGTTTCCTTGAGAGCTGCTTGGAAGCCTGATGGTGTGTGAAGTTAGTGAGCCAAATGGAGTTGTTCTCCCACAAGAACCACTTGGCTGATCCTTCTTCAATATGCCCTTCACCAACATGCAGTGTATCCTTGATTGAATTAGCTCTCACAACAATATTTGCGTCTAGAGCCTTTGCATTGAGGGCTATCTGAAAACGGCTGTGGCGCTGAAGTTGCCTGTGAATGTGGAGTTGGTGGCATGTGAAACCCGCATGTGGAGCATTCGTTTGTGTGGGATGCTCTACTAGATTCATTGCTAGATAATGCACTCAAAGGGCACTAAGCATAGAGTGTGAAAACTGAGTTTCCTTGAGAGCTGCTTGGAAGCCTGATGGTGTGTGAAGTTAGTGAGCCAAATGGAGTTGTTCTCCACAAGAACCACTCGGCTGATCCTTCTTCAATATGCCCTTCACCAACATGCAGTGTTTCCTTGATTGAATTAGCTCTCACACCAATATTTGCGTCTAGAGCCTTTGCATTGAGGGCTATCTGAAAACGGCTGTGGCGCTGAAGTTGCCTGTGAATGTGGAGTTGGTGGCATGTGAAACCCGCATGTGGAGCATTCGTTTGTGTGGGATGCTCTACCAGGTTCATTCCTAGATAATGCAGTGAAAGGGCACTAAGCATAGAGTGTGAAATCTGAGTTTCCTTGAGAGCTGCTTGGAAGCCTGATGGTGTGTGAAGTTAGTGAGCCAAATGGAGTTGTTCTCCCACAAGAACCACTCGGCTGATCCTTCTTCAATATGCCCTTCTCCAACATGCAGTGTTTCCTTGATTGAATTAGCTCTCACACCAATATTTGCGTCTAGAGCCTTTGCATTGAGGGCTATGTGAAAACGGCTGTGGCGCTGAAGTTGCCTGTGAATGTGGAGTTGGTGGCATGTGAAACCCGCATGTGGAGCATTCGTTTGTGTGGGATGCTCTACTAGATTCATTCCTAGATAATGCACTCAAAGGGCACTAAGCATAGATTGTGAAAACTGAGTTTCCTTGAGAGCTGCTTGGAAGCCTGATGGTGTGTGAAGTTAGTGAGCCAAATGGAGTTGTTCTCCCACAAGAACCACTCGGCTGATCCTTCTTCAATATGCCCTTCAGCAACATGCAGTGTTTCCTTGATTGAATTAGCTCTCACACCACTATTTGCGTCTAGAGCCTTTGCATTGAGTGCTATCTGAAAACGGCTGTGGCGCTGAAGTTGCCTGTGAATGTGGAGTTGGTGGCATGTGAAACCCGCATGTGGAGCATTCGTTTGTGTGGGATGCTCACCAAGCTTCATTTCATTCCTAGGCACACAAAGGGCACTAAGCATAGAGTGTGAAAACTGAGTTTCCTGAGAGCTGCTTGGAAGCCTGATGGTGTGTGAAGTTAGTGAGCCAAATGGAGTTGTTCTCCCACAAGAAGCACTTCGCTGATCCTTCTTCAATATGCCCTTCACCAACATGCAGTGTTTCCTTGATTGAATTAGCTCTCACACCAATATTTGCGTCTAGAGCCTTTGCATTGTGGGCTATCTGAAAACGGCTGTGGCGCTGAAGTTGCCTGTGAATGTGGAGTTGGTGGCATGTGAAACCCGCATGTGGAGCATTCGTTTGTGTGGGATGCTCTACCAGGTTCATTCCTAGATAATGCAGTGAAAGGGCACTAAGCATATAGTGTGAAAACTGAGTTTCCTTGAGAGCTGCTTGGAAGCCTGATGGTGTGTGAAGTTAGTGAGCCAAATGGAGTTGTTCTCCACAAGAACCACTCGGCTGATCCTTCTTCAATATGCCCTTCAGCAACATGCAGTGTTTCCTTGATTGAATTAGCTCTCACACCAATATTTGCGTCTAGAGCCTTTGCATTGAGGGCTATGTGAAAACGGCTGTGGAGCTGAAGTTGCCTGTGAATGTGGAGTTGGTGGCATGTGAAACCCGCATGTGGAGCATTCGTTTGTGTGGGATGCTCTACTAGATTCATTCCTAGATAATGCACTCAAAGGGCACTAAGCATAGAGTGTGAAAACTGAGTTTCCTTGAGAGCTGCTTGGAAGCCTGATGGTGTGTGAAGTTAGTGAGCCAAATGGAGTTGTTCTCCCACAAGAACCACTCGGCTGATCCTTCTTCAATATGCCCTTCACCAACATGCAGTGTTTCCTTGATTGAATTAGCTCTCACACCAATATTTGCGTCTAGAGCCTTTGCATTGAGGGCTATCTGAAAACGGCTGTGGCGCTGAAGTTGCCTGTGAATGTGGAGTTGGTGGCATGTGAAACCCGCATGTGGAGCATTCGTTTGTGTGGGATGCTCACCAAGCTTCATTTCAGTCCTAGGCACACAAAGGGCACTAAGCATAGAGTGTGAAAACTGAGTTTCCTTGAGAGCTGCTTGGAAGCCTGATGGTGTGTGAAGTTAGTGAGCCAAATGGAGTTGTTCTCCCACAAGAAGCACTTCGCTGATCCTTCTTCAATATGCCCTTCACCCACATGCAGTGTTTCCTTGATTGAATTAGCTCTCACACCAATATTTGCGTCTAGAGCCTTTGCATTGAGGGCTATCTGAAAACGGCTGTGGCGCTGAAGTTGCCTGTGAATGTGGAGTTGGTGGCATGTGAAACCCGCATGTGGAGCATTCGTTTGTGTTTGATGCTCTACCAGGTTCATTCCTAGATAATGCAGTGAAAGGGCACTAAGCATATAGTGTGAAAACTGAGTTTCCTTGAGAGCTGCTTGGAAGCCTGATGGTGTGTGAAGTTAGTGAGCCAAATGGAGTTGTTCTCCCACAAGAACCACTCGGTTGATCCTTCTTCAATATGCCCTTCAGCAACATGCAGTGTTTCCTTGATTGAATTAGCTCTCACACCAATATTTGCGTCTAGAGCCTTTGCATTGAGGGCTATGTGAAAACGGCTGTGGCGCTGAAGTTGCCTGTCAATGTGGAGTTGGTGGCATGTGAAACCCGCATGTGGAGCATTCGTTTGTGTGGGATGCTCTACTAGATTCATACCTAGATAATGCACTCAAAGGGCACTAAGCATAGATTGTGAAAACTGAGTTTCCTTGAGAGCTGCTTGGAAGCCTGATGGTGTGTGAAGTTAGTGAGCCAAATGGAGTTGTTCTCCCACAAGAACCACTCGGCTGATCCTTCTTCAATATGCCCTTCACCAACATGCAGTGTTTCCTTGATTGAATTAGCTCTCACACCAATATTTGCGTCTAGAGCCTTTGCATTGAGGGCTATCTGAAAACGGCTGTGGCGCTGAAGTTGCCTGTGAATGTGGAGTTGGTGGCATGTGAAACCCGCATGTGGAGCATTCGTTTGTGTGGGATGCTCTACCAGGTTCATTCCTAGATAATGCAGTGAAAGGGCACTAAGCATAGAGTGTGAAATCTGAGTTTCCTTGAGAGCTGCTTGGAAGCCTGATGGTGTGTGAAGTTAGTGAGCCAAATGGAGTTGTTCTCCCACAAGAACCACTCGGCTGATCCTTCTTCAATATGCCCTTCTCCAACATGCAGTGTTTCCTTGATTGAATTAGCTCTCACACCAATATTTGCGTCTAGAGCCTTTGCATTGAGGGCTATGTGAAAACGGCTGTGGCGCTGAAGTTGCCTGTGAATGTGGAGTTGGTGGCATGTGAAACCCGCATGTGGAGCATTCGTTTGTGTGGGATGCTCTACTAGATTCATTCCTAGATAATGCACTCAAAGGGCACTAAGCATAGATTGTGAAAACTGAGTTTCCTTGAGAGCTGCTTGGAAGCCTGATGGTGTGTGAAGTTAGTGAGCCAAATGGAGTTGTTCTCCCACAAGAACCACTCGGCTGATCCTTCTTCAATATGCCCTTCAGCAACATGCAGTGTTTCCTTGATTGAATTAGCTCTCACACCACTATTTGCGTCTAGAGCCTTTGCATTGAGGGCTATCTGAAAACGGCTGTGGCGCTGAAGTTGCCTGTGAATGTGGAGTTGGTGGCATGTGAAACCCGCATGTGGAGCATTCGTTTGTGTGGGATGCTCACCAAGCTTCATTTCATTCCTAGGCACACAAAGGGCACTAAGCATAGAGTGTGAAAACTGAGTTTCCTGAGAGCTGCTTGGAAGCCTGATGGTGTGTGAAGTTAGTGAGCCAAATGGAGTTGTTCTCCCACAAGAAGCACTTCGCTGATCCTTCTTCAATATGCCCTTCACCAACATGCAGTGTTTCCTTGATTGAATTAGCTCTCACACCAATATTTGCGTCTAGAGCCTTTGCATTGTGGGCTATCTGAAAACGGCTGTGGCGCTGAAGTTGCCTGTGAATGTGGAGTTGGTGGCATGTGAAACCCGCATGTGGAGCATTCGTTTGTGTGGGATGCTCTACCAGGTTCATTCCTAGATAATGCAGTGAAAGGGCACTAAGCATATAGTGTGAAAACTGAGTTTCCTTGAGAGCTGCTTGGAAGCCTGATGGTGTGTGAAGTTAGTGAGCCAAATGGAGTTGTTCTCCCACAAGAACCACTCGGCTGATCCTTCTTCAATATGCCCTTCACCAACATGCAGTGTTTCCTTGATTGAATTAGCTCTCACACCAATATTTGCGTCTAGAGCCTTTGCATTGAGGGCTATCTGAAAACGGCTGTGGCGCTGAAGTTGCCTGTGAATGTGGAGTTGGTGGCATGTGAAACCCGCATGTGGAGCATTCGTTTGTGTGGGATGCTCACCAAGCTTCATTTCAGTCCTAGGCACACAAAGGGCACTAAGCATAGAGTGTGAAAACTGAGTTTCCTTGAGAGCTGCTTGGAAGCCTGATGGTGTGTGAAGTTAGTGAGCCAAATGGAGTTGTTCTCCCACAAGAAGCACTTCGCTGATCCTTCTTCAATATGCCCTTCACCCACATGCAGTGTTTCCTTGATTGAATTAGCTCTCACACCAATATTTGCGTCTAGAGCCTTTGCATTGAGGGCTATCTGAAAACGGCTGTGGCGCTGAAGTTGCCTGTGAATGTGGAGTTGGTGGCATGTGAAACCCGCATGTGGAGCATTCGTTTGTGTTTGATGCTCTACCAGGTTCATTCCTAGATAATGCAGTGAAAGGGCACTAAGCATATAGTGTGAAAACTGAGTTTCCTTGAGAGCTGCTTGGAAGCCTGATGGTGTGTGAAGTTAGTGAGCCAAATGGAGTTGTTCTCCCACAAGAACCACTCGGTTGATCCTTCTTCAATATGCCCTTCAGCAACATGCAGTGTTTCCTTGATTGAATTAGCTCTCACACCAATATTTGCGTCTAGAGCCTTTGCATTGAGGGCTATGTGAAAACGGCTGTGGCGCTGAAGTTGCCTGTCAATGTGGAGTTGGTGGCATGTGAAACCCGCATGTGGAGCATTCGTTTGTGTGGGATGCTCTACTAGATTCATACCTAGATAATGCACTCAAAGGGCACTAAGCATAGAGTGTGAAAACTGAGTTTCCTTGAGAGCTGCTTGGAAGCCTGATGGTGTGTGAAGTTAGTGAGCCAAATGGAGTTGTTCTCCCACAAGAACCACTCGGCTGATCCTTCTTCAATATGCCCTTCACCAACATGCAGTGATTCCTTGATTGAATTAGCTCTCACACCAATATTTGCGTCTAGAGCCTTTGCATTGAGGGCTATCTGAAAACGGCTGTGGCGCTGAAGTTGCCTGTGAATGTGGAGTTGGTGGCATGTGAAACCCGCATGTGGAGCATTCGTTTGTGTGGGATGCTCTACCAGGTTCATTCCTAGATAATGCAGTGAAAGGGCACTAAGCATAGAGTGTGAAATCTGAGTTTCCTTGAGAGCTGCTTGGAAGCCTGATGGTGTGTGAAGTTAGTGAGCCAAATGGAGTTGTTCTCCCACAAGAACCACTCGGCTGATCCTTCTTCAATATGCCCTTCTCCAACATGCAGTGTTTCCTTGATTGAATTAGCTCTCACACCAATATTTGCGTCTAGAGCCTTTGCATTGAGGGCTATGTGAAAACGGCTGTGGCGCTGAAGTTGCCTGTGAATGTGGAGTTGGTGGCATGTGAAACCCGCATGTGGAGCATTCGTTTGTGTGGGATGCTCTACTAGATTCATTCCTAGATAATGCACTCAAAGGGCACTAAGCATAGATTGTGAAAACTGAGTTTCCTTGAGAGCTGCTTGGAAGCCTGATGGTGTGTGAAGTTAGTGAGCCAAATGGAGTTGTTCTCCCACAAGAACCACTCGGCTGATCCTTCTTCAATATGCCCTTCAGCAACATGCAGTGTTTCCTTGATTGAATTAGCTCTCACACCACTATTTGCGTCTAGAGCCTTTGCATTGAGGGCTATCTGAAAACGGCTGTGGCGCTGAAGTTGCCTGTGAATGTGGATTTGGTGGCATGTGAAACCCGCATGTGGAGCATTCGTTTGTGTGGGATGCTCACCAAGCTTCATTTCATTCCTAGGCACACAAAGGGCACTAAGCATAGAGTGTGAAAACTGAGTTTCCTGAGAGCTGCTTGGAAGCCTGATGGTGTGTGAAGTTAGTGAGCCAAATGGAGTTGTTCTCCCACAAGAAGCACTTCGCTGATCCTTCTTCAATATGCCCTTCACCAACATGCAGTGTTTCCTTGATTGAATTAGCTCTCACACCAATATTTGCGTCTAGAGCCTTTGCATTGTGGGCTATCTGAAAACGGCTGTGGCGCTGAAGTTGCCTGTGAATGTGGAGTTGGTGGCATGTGAAACCCGCATGTGGAGCATTCGTTTGTGTGGGATCCTCTACCAGGTTCATTCCTAGATAATGCAGTGAAAGGGCACTAAGCATATAGTGTGAAAACTGAGTTTCCTTGAGAGCTGCTTGGAAGCCTGATGGTGTGTGAAGTTAGTGAGCCAAATGGAGTTGTTCTCCCACAAGAACCACTCGGCTGATCCTTCTTCAATATGCCCTTCAGCAACATGCAGTGTTTCCTTGATTGAATTAGCTCTCACACCAATATTTGCGTCTAGAGCCTTTGCATTGAGGGCTATGTGAAAACGGCTGTGGAGCTGAAGTTGCCTGTGAATGTGGAGTTGGTGGCATGTGAAACCCGCATGTGGAGCATTCGTTTGTGTGGGATGCTCTACTAGATTCATTCCTAGATAATGCACTCAAAGGGCACTAAGCATAGAGTGTGAAAACTGAGTTTCCTTGAGAGCTGCTTGGAAGCCTGATGGTGTGTGAAGTTAGTGAGCCAAATGGAGTTGTTCTCCCACAAGAACCACTCGGCTGATCCTTCTTCAATATGCCCTTCACCAACATGCAGTGTTTCCTTGATTGAATTAGCTCTCACACCAATATTTGCGTCTAGAGCCTTTGCATTGAGGGCTATCTGAAAACGGCTGTGGCGCTGAAGTTGCCTGTGAATGTGGAGTTGGTGGCATGTGAAACCCGCATGTGGAGCATTCGTTTGTGTGGGATGCTCACCAAGCTTCATTTCAGTCCTAGGCACACAAAGGTCACTAAGCATAGAGTGTGAAAACTGAGTTTCCTTGAGAGCTGCTTGGAAGCCTGATGGTGTGTGAAGTTAGTGAGCCAAATGGAGTTGTTCTCCCACAAGAAGCACTTCGCTGATCCTTCTTCAATATGCCCTTCACCCACATGCAGTGTTTCCTTGATTGAATTAGCTCTCACACCAATATTTGCGTCTAGAGCCTTTGCATTGAGGGCTATCTGAAAACGGCTGTGGCGCTGAAGTTGCCTGTGAATGTGGAGTTGGTCGCATGTGAAACCCGCATGTGGAGCATTCGTTTGTGTTTGATGCTCTACCAGGTTCATTCCTAGATAATGCAGTGAAAGGGCACTAAGCATATAGTGTGAAAACTGAGTTTCCTTGAGAGCTGCTTGGAAGCCTGATGGTGTGTGAAGTTAGTGAGCCAAATGGAGTTGTTCTCCCACAAGAACCACTCGGTTGATCCTTCTTCAATATGCCCTTCAGCAACATGCAGTGTTTCCTTGATTGAATTAGCTCTCACACCAATATTTGCGTCTAGAGCCTTTGCATTGAGGGCTATGTGAAAACGGCTGTGGCGCTGAAGTTGCCTGTCAATGTGGAGTTGGTGGCATGTGAAACCCGCATGTGGAGCATTCGTTTGTGTGGGATGCTCTACTAGATTCATACCTAGATAATGCACTCAAAGGGCACTAAGCATAGAGTGTGAAAACTGAGTTTCCTTGAGAGCTGCTTGGAAGCCTGATGGTGTGTGAAGTTAGTGAGCCAAATGGAGTTGTTCTCCCACAAGAACCACTTCGCTGATCCTTCTTCAATATGCCCTTCACCCACATGCAGTGTTTCCTTGATTGAATTAGCTCTCACACCAATATTTGCGTCTAGAGCCTTTGCATTGAGGGCTATCTGAAAACGACTGTGGCGCTGAAGTTGCCTGTGAATGTGGAGTTGGTGGCATGTGAAACCCGCATGTGGAGCATTCGTTTGTGTGGGATGCTCTACCAGGTTCATTCCTAGATAATGCAGTGAAAGGGCACTAAGCATAGAGTGTGAAAACTGAGTTTCCTTGAGAGCTGCTTGGAAGCCTGATGGTGTGTGAAGTTAGTGAGTCAAATGGAGTTGTTCTCCCACAAGAACCACTCGGCTGATCCTTCTTCAATATGCCCTTCAGCAACATGCAGTGTTTCCTTGATTGAATTAGCTCTCACACCAATGTTTGCGTCTAGAGCCTTTGCATTGAGGGCTATCTGAAAACGGCTGTGGTGCTGAAGTTGCCTGTGAATGTGGAGTTGGTGGCATGTGAAACCAGCATGTGGAGCATTCGTTTGTGTG
>NW_026696652.1:0-52566 GCF_030435755.1 Ochotona princeps | reverse complement strand
TTTTATCCCCTTGACCGATGAGTTTCCTGGAGTTCATACACAGAGGTTGCGCGCACAGCACCTAGTACCTCGGGTGGATGGTTCAGCTCTTCGTTATTTAAAAACCGAATAGAGATCTGTGTAGCGCCCGCTCTGCTTGAGAGGATCCTTCACGCAGCGATGTGCGATTAAGCAGTCATGCATGGCGAAGGATATCTTAATGCGGCACGCGGTAGACAATAATGCGCTCACCAGCCCCAACAGTACAGGTGTATTATCAGTATCGAAAAACACTCGAGTATTGTCCGTTTGTCTGGTCTAGTATTCCTCAGTGTTGCTTGAACACACCACGCACATCTCAATCAGCTGACGCACTCGTAGTAACCTACATGCTTCGCTTCTTTCTTCGCAAGCATGCTCTACCCACAATCTTGCGTCGGATGGATTTGTCCAGAAGCAACTACGTCTGAGGTTGTCGCCATGAAATGTCGTTCAGAAGCACAAAAAGAAGGTGCAAGAGACGTGCAATGTGATCTTTTGCCGACGCTCCACGGTTCGCCTGTCCACGCCAGGCTTTAGGAAAGCGTCATGTATTACAGAGTACTACTATCGAACGTCATATGCCCATAAATGGACATCGTCATGCGCGTGACGCCCTCATCCCCTACGGCTGCACCCAATTGAAAAGCTCCCGGCTATTGTTGGGGGCGGCAACGACTAGCACAAACTAGCACAATTTCGTGATAGAGTAGTTCTCGACCGTCGCAAGGGCAGAGGCAGAGTCGCGCACCCTTCTGAGTCAATACGGCAATATCGCCTCGATCCTGCGGTTCGATGCGCATCTGTTACAATGTGTAGAGCGAGCCCTAGTGAATACCGGAGTGCCACCCGTCAGGGAATAACCAATCCTCTTCGCTGCAATAAAGCAGTTGCTGCATTTCTAGTCGCTGTGGTCTCGAGAAGCGTATCTGTTTCGATTTGACCTTGAGCCGTGTATGGGCTCACCAGCGACACGCTGTGCCAGAGAGAACGGTGCTGTAGTTCTCAGGAAGACACCCTCCCGTACGCGCTCCTTCGTGGTCCGCGACTGCGCACCGGCCGTTGGTGCGGTAATGCGAATTCGATGCAGTGGAAGGAGCAGGCTTACATAGCATATTACCACTTGTGCGCCTCTGTGTCTGCATCTTTCTTACATAGCACATTACCACCAGTACCCGACGAGTACGCCGCGAGCACTGGATCGATTGATACATTAGTCAGTCTTGCAACGCCATGGAGGGACGAGCGGCGCGCCCCTTCTGCCTACCGCTGTACGCAGCACAGCCAAAACGGGCCCTAGACATTCGTCAAACCTGGCTACTTAAGGAACTCCTAAGAACCTTGCTGTCATGCAGCAAGTCATGGATGCATCATGCAAAACACAATCATGCATCCCCACTGATGTCAAAACCCGTGCCTGAGGATCTGACCCGCAAAGGCCCAACAAA
Source organism: Ochotona princeps (assembly GCF_030435755.1). NCBI lineage: Eukaryota > Metazoa > Chordata > Mammalia > Lagomorpha > Ochotonidae > Ochotona > Ochotona princeps. The sequence continues at coordinate 51,100 of NW_026696652.1, read as the reverse complement.
ATTTTTCTCAAAAACCATCGCGACTTGTCTGCAGTAGATGTTATGCTTAGAAAAATGACACAAATAGAGGAAAGAGCTAACTGTGGCACATTACCGCTGGTGCCAGGGCTCCAGGTGACTGCTCCTCATATATCATGGTGACACGTTCGCTGCTCAATTGCACTAGCGTCAGCGCTCCTAGATATATGCCATCTTCCACCAACAGTGATGCCCAGGCACACATAACGAGCTAGGAAGCGTTATACCTCCGGTCTTCGAGCCTCGCCTTATCTCTCGAAACCTTAGAATTCTGGAAGCTTGTTACTCATGATCACTCAATCTGTCGACAGCACGAGAACCTATCTTGCACACAAAGTAGAGACTCACTTTCCAGAAATATATGTCAGGCAAACACACCACATTTGTCTCAACTCCTCCTGAGCTTTTAAGTCTTGACATGTTGACCGTGGAACCGTCCCCCAAGGTACGACATTCAGCGTTGTGTCCTTAATCTGAAGACTTCTGTTGTACGCCTCACCTGACCAACAATGTTACCGTTGATCTTCAGCGTATAAAAGATTACTCGTGTTTACGTGGACAACTTGTTGGACCGGTGTCAATATCGGCCGCACCTTCACCCCTAACGCACCCGCAAACCAGGCATTCCAACGGTATCTCTCTGGCGTATTACAAAGTCTTCCAACAGAAAGCGTCGTTCCTGGAGGGAGGTGTAAGGCTTACGCATAAACGCCATCAAGCGCACAAGGATCTGACACATGGAACCAAGGAGGGAAACTCTGTGCATTATAGTGTCAGTGAGGCGAAGCCTCGGGACATCTTCACCAGTCAGATGCATCTGAGCTCATGGTGGTTGAAGTGAAAGAAAAATACCTGTAATACTTGAATGCATGTTCTCGTGTTACTCGGAACACTCAGCCTGCTTTGCCTTTTGCTCGATTTCTCCATCATGAGCCCACATGCGTCTTATGGGTGTAGATACCGCGCTGCACCGGAAGAAAGTAGCTCGTTCTTGCCCTTGCGTCCGCGCCTTGCTAAAACGCCGTGGCTCACAAAACAAAAGAGCATTTCTATATCCGCTATGCAAACGATACCTACCATACTGATGCACAGCTATACAAAACTACATCAATATGCAGATGTAGGGAGCGCCTTGCGGTGCCAGATCTCCCACGACGCACGCTCCGAAGCAAGCATCATGAACACCGACGCCACGCGGGACCCCTTTTGATTGACCCTTGATCAAGTTTTGTCCAGAAAATTGCCGAAAGGTACCCGTTATCATTAGCGCACAAGGGTAAAAATACCTTCTTATGACGCGCGTTACATCATTGCACAATAACGGGTGCTGTCCAGCACAGAGGCGCAGAAAATAGTAATAACATTCTGGTGATAGAGAACTCTGCAGCCTCAGCCCCTGAACCATGAAACGCTAGAGATTTGAAAACCCCAAAATCCGCAGCAAAATCTAGAGAAAACCCCTCCTACCTCCACCCCCCATAACCCAAAAAGTACCACAACGCCAAACAGCAAACAGAGAACCAGACCACAGAAACTGACCCCCAGCCGATTCTTAATCCTCTAAATGCCTAGCCCCAAACTATAGCTCTCTAACCACCTAAAAAATGGTAAGCAGTAGCACCACGTGTAACCAGGGCTCTACGGACTCAGGGCATATTCGCGTGATCATCCTAGCCTTCATACGGGACACAACTGAGTCTACAAGTACTGTGCAGGAGGGCACTATAATGTCGGCAGCATGTGATGGGCGAAGGGCTCTACTACACAGCACGAAGGAAAGCTTGGTAGATCACTGAGGGATTCCGCACGCCAGATAATGTCCCTTCACCTCGTTGTGGGTCACCTTGACTTGGAATGCCAACCACTGTGGCGCTGACGCCGTGCAGGTGTCATGTTGCCTACAACCCAGTCAAATATATGTTCGCTAAGAGCTTCCAACACCCGCGTGCTGTGCTCGCAGGAGTTGCTCAGGTGTTGTTCTGAATGCTACTCGAGCTTTGAGCAAATCCAGAAACCGGCAGGCACCGTATGCGCGCGGGTGACCAGGAACGTTTGCAATTCGAGTATGAGGTTTGCGAAGATTGCGGGAAGGCATGTGGACAGCTGTGCAAAGGGCGTTGAAGACTCCTACGTTCTAGGTGTGTACATCCACGTGTAGTCTGTGCAGGATACGCAACGAAAAACATGCTTCTCTGGAGAACTTGTCCTACACGGATATTATTTCATGTATGTCTAGGAAAGGCGGTGTTGAACCTCAATTATAACACTGCAAATCCTGGGCCTAGGGGCTTAACACTACCATTTGTTAAACTGCGACTACAATGAACTCAAAATTCCAGGTCTGATAAAATACACTCTTAGCTTTATTCCTTGCATATCCGTACATATATACTCGTATAATAATTTCCGAATCAGTTGTATGTCTTCTTGCACCAGCTTACGAATTTACCCAGCGCGCAGGACTCATCTACATATTTTCACGAAAGAGCCGCAGGCGCTTTCTTTTTGGGTACCCGCTGCACTACGTAATCCCCGCCCTTACTCACGCACCTGGAAGGGCCTGTCGGGGTATAAATCACTCATGGGCTGTCGGTTCACCGTGAGGCAACGCTTGAGATGCGTGCCTTGGAGATTCTTTTAGAGAGGGCGGCGATTTCAGTACCCGCGCTAACTTGCACCATAAGATACTGCCGTGTGCCGTCTCGGCCCAGCCTCGACACAGTTGAGCACCTATTAAGCCGCACGCTCGTCATATGCTGAAGAGCAACATATACACGATCATCTTCTAACCCATACTACGCTGCCGCCGCGTTAGTGGTACCGGCGTCTGCATTACATAGAAAATCCGCAGCTGGACGTCATAAAATCACGAACTGGTGCCTAGGAGACACCAGGACTTTGTTCTCATGCTGGTACTCAGCTCATTCCTGTTCATGGTATAGAGGAATGTCTCTCCCATCGCGGCTTCGCTGAGCCTCGATACATTGGATTCTAGTAAAAAACCACTGGCACCTCAGTCGTTGAGCAGCAGCATGGCCATGATTATCAACGCATGAACGCATGACACGCTGCCGCTGCGTTCGTGACACAGAGCGTACGAGCTCCACATTTCACATAATATTCGCAATAGACTGATTGACGGAACGATTAAATCGAGTACGGGATATCTGTGGATTGGGCCGTCATGCTCTTACTCCAGCTACATCCTCTCCATGTTGGGTGTGGCTGTCACCGCCACCGTATGCCTTGTTCTCTTACCCGGCATCCTTTATACGGCCCATGAATCATTTCTCCTCTTCCGGCTTCAGTTGTGCTCGCTTTCTAGTCCTATAGAATAATTAACCCCTGCGCCACTACAGCCGCCTCGGCGGATTCAGTGAGGAATGCGCCGTCGAGGAAATCGTGCGCAAGCTGTGCGATATCGTGGGTACGACCTCTAGGACACTACTACTAGTATTCGTACTATGTGGAATATCCGTTGCACGCAGCTTGAGGAAGTGACAGGTCGAGCGTAAAAGAACTGATGTTCTTCTCTTTACCCTGATGTCAAAGTTGCTTAGCTTCTTCAACCTCTATCCAGGTCATTAACGATATTCTTTTCATTGTCACGACCTGATTTGATCTCTTATCGCCTTCTATACCTGTATTTGGTTATGCGTACCCTTATTCTTACACATGTGTACGTGACCTCGTGTTCGAACATGGATTTACTTAGCAAAGAAATGAACCGCACACTGTTCCATTGCGAGAATGGCAGTCGTGGCAATCGTATCCTGCTTCGTATCGATAGCATAGATTAGTTTCTCCTTAAAATAAATTGGAGGATCGTTTGGCGGAGATGAACATGTAGGCGCTTGCAGAACAATGTGAAATGACAGTGAAGGTGTGTGCTCCCGATGTTCTATGGTGCATGTAGCACACTCGAGACCGGTACTGACAGCCGCATGTGACGCTGCCCCGTGCCAGCCTCCGCTGTCACGGAACAAAGGGGGGTCCCTCTCCCATTACGAACTTTCAAAATAACCATCACCACCAGGATCACACTCACCTTCATGCAGAAAGCGCTTCGTGTTTGCTTTGCAGCTACCGCTGCATTGCCCGCATATTTGCACTGGACATTTCAAGGCGATGGGTCCGTCTCTGCACACGGCTGCTGCGGCACGGCGAGGAGGCCGTAGCAGACAGTAAGATCTCCTGTGTGCTCCGGCAAAATGCTCCGCGCCTGAGCGCCGGGTGCACGCCGGATAGTTGTAGTAGTCGTACAACAGTACAAAAGACTTCGAGCGGGTCACTCGGAGTAGTTACGTTTGGTTGGTTTTGCTTTGTCTACATGTGAATGAAACATCATCAAAATGCGTATATAGGGGCGGGCTACGCATCGGATAGGTGGAGTACTCGTATAGCAGTACGGAGGCCTTGAGCGCTCCCTAGGAGTATATACGTTCGGTGGTTTCGTGTACTTTCTCGAGATGTGAATGAACTTTACCACATTGTGTATAGGGATTTTTCTGGTCAAGTACTGTCAAGGAGGAGACGGAGGACGCCTGCGCGTAGACAGTTATGGGCATACCTAGCCGCCGGCTTGACTGCCCTCGCACGTAAGAGCATTATACAAGGAATTCTACGAGTGTTGTACCTCAGCGCAATCACCTGCTGCTCTTAATGACGTGATTGTGTAATATACGTGCGAAAAATGGCCGGACTGGATCTTTAACTACGAAAGGACCTACTTTGGTGCTATCTGTTGTGTGCATCTTGGGGTTTCCCTGCGATCAGCACGTTGAGTTGTTCATTCGTATGCTTGAAGTTGGAAGCATGTGAGCTTACTGTCGTTGGGGTCTCGCTGCTTATATGGTCTTCTTCTCCTTGACTTGCACCGGCCTGCGGTTGTGCCCCGCAGCGACCTCTTCTTGTACATCAAAATACTCAAGTGACAAAATGGTGACGGGGACAAGATGGGCGTTCCCTGCAACGTGGGAGACTGTGCATAAGCGTGTAAGTGGCTCCAAATACATGTAGGACTTCTCACGCGCTGGCAGCTGATTTGAAATTGTGGCCGAGAGAGCGTTTAGGAAGGGAATTCGTACCCGGATCGAAGAAGGTCTCGTGCAGTGCTCATCTGATCTCAAAATATGTTTCTCCAGATATTTGGTCTACATCATGTTGCGCAGAAAAGAGGTGCCTCCATTTGGACTCCAGCGGCGCCACAATTAGCGTGACGTGGACGTGCTTTATGCAGAGTGGATATTCAGGCGTGCTGCATCAGTATATCGCAGCGTAATCTCGTCAGTGAGGGTCTGTGTTTGGAAAGCAAGTGAGCTGCTGGAAATCTACATGTGGAATCTGGCCCCTTTCGGACGCAGAACAAAGCGGTGAGCTCCTCGTAGCTTCGATCCCCTTCACGTGTCCTCGACTCAGGAGAGGATGCCCCCTGGAGCTGGGACATATCACGTCAGCATTCGTGAAGGGTAGTGCCTGGAGCACGGTCAGCGATTCAGGCGGATATCGTCGTCGTACATTCGGACGGCGGCGGTCGGGCGCTGATTACGAATCCTGCAGGGTTCAAATTAGCCAATAATGACTCGTAGGGATGGATGGAACAGCTTGGTCTTGGTTCTGTTGAACGGCGGACGCGTCGCTGTGCCGTCGTCAGTTGATGCTAATAAGGATACAGCGCGGCAACTGCGAAACACGACAAGCATCGCTGCTGACAGTGAAGTGCATGACGATGCCAGCTCGTTTAAGAAGTCCGGAATGGCTTCAGACTTTCATTTCTCACAACGAATCATGAAGCAATAGCACAGGAAAGCCGCTTGTATATTATAGTTAGGCGCGCTCCCGATGTTTTCCTGTGCATTTGGCGTCTCAGCTGAGTGGAACTCTGATACCTGACATACACAAGGAGCAATAAAGCATTGCTTCTCAGGATATACAAGACGAAGGGGGGGATGGAGGGACTGTAAAGGACAACACACGCTTTGTCGTGCGCAACCCTGCGAACCGAAGGTTGCACGTTCACGTCGTTTTGGTGCTACACTTTTTCTTAGAGTTCGCACGGAAATCGAAGAGATTCCAGACAGCACACTGAATTGAGACACGATGACGACGGAATACTTGGATCCTTGAATGCCACGTTACCTTTTTCAACGACAGTGGCGTGCCCTGGCTTGGGTAGCGAAGGTCACATTCGCAGAGGCTTTCGTACGGCGAATACGAGCGACTGATGCGGTTCACTGACGCAACACTTTTCCAACTCAGCCACAGATGTTCAGCGCCGACGGTGATTGTGCAGATTTTCCACAAAACAAACGACGACATGCCTGATATGCTTGTGACGCAAAGGGAGTCGGCCTGTGGGTGAGCCGGAGGCCCAGAGGCAACGAATGAAGAAGCAGCTGGGAATAGGGCTCGTGAAGCACTCCGCAACCATGCAGCGCCTGCGGCAAGAGATCGTCGCAGTTTCGCTACGGCGGACAGCCACTCCGCTAGTACATCGCCCACGTGGGGGGTTAAACAGCATTTTTAGTGAGCGGATTTGATAGATCATCTTTGCTTCCGGATATCTGCTGAGGGCTGTATCAGAAGCACGTGACTGACAGACGGAAGTAGCCAGCAAAATTACCGGCAAAGTAATGCGCGTGGAAACGGATCATTCAAACCCATGCAGGATCAAGTATCCGAAGCTAATGATGACGCACGGGGTGGAGCTGTAGAACCCCGTACACGCTCCGCTGATGACCCTTCGTCTCAAGTATGGGATCGTACAGTCAATCCTAAGGCAGCAGGGCCGTGGACCGCATGTACTGCGGGATGGAGACCAGAGGAGGTGTTAGCCAGCCGCGCCAGCAAGACAGCGTCATCGATTTTGGAGCTATATAAAGCCTTGTGCTCGTCAGCTATTCTCGTGAGACGCAGTGTAACAAATAGCATAAGACTGTAGATTGGCACAGGTGGAGCGGACCCGCCGTATACCTTTGGTGGGGAAAGACGGAGCGCATCAATACGAGACGGACGGGTAGCATGTAGAGTTTGTTGATCTGCAGGGGCACCGGGAACCCTATGCACATAAGTGTTGATATTACTGACTGACAGTAGCTTTAGTGTGCTTTAGCAAGCGATCTCAGCGAGTCGTAGGCTGCTGAGTGGTGCCATGTTGAATGAGCCCCACTCTAGCGGACGAGCAGTGCGCGTCCTCCCGTCGGTCATGTACTTACCAAGAAGCCAGGCCGTAGGCAGATTGACAGATAAGTCGCTGACGACCGTTCGCGGACCTTGTGTGAAGCGGGTTTGGAACGGAGATGCAGGGATTGATGACGTCGGGCATGCGTGTGATATTTCGGAAAAGGGTAACTGTAGGGGGGGTTCTATACATGGTGGACACATAATATTGTCAGTAGAAGGCATTAACGTACTTCGCCGTCTCAGCTTACCCAGTTGCGTAGTGAAAAAGGCTTCAAATCATTTTCATTATAAAATATCTCACAGGCTACCAGGACGGCTGGACGTAAAGGAGCCGGAGCTGCACTTTTATAGTTGGTGCTTCACTAAGAGTTTTAGGTACAGCTGAGGTTGCAGAATGGCGCTGAGCTATCGAGATGGCCGAGAGCGCTGCTAGACTGGGCACAGGGACAACCTATGACCCTGGCGTGATCCTACCGGAGGGAAGATAATGGCGGGCCGGAACTCCTTTGAAGATATCCTCGTGAAGCTCCATAGCGAGAACTCCGTCAGCGTTGGAGGAATGGTCGACGACTGTGAGGCGAGTGCTCGCAGATTAGAGGATGCTGCGAAGACCAGCAACTTAGATACTTCCTCTGCAAACGCGGGCCACCTATTGAAGGCGAGCCAGAAGTAGATATTACTGCAGTTTGCTGATTGTCTGTTCTTGAAGGGCAGGTTGCGGGTATGGCAGTATTTAGAGCACTTCCAGCTGATAGAACACAGACTTTTGAGTTTCCACCGCGGTGAGGCAGCACTTAGAGATCTCTCTACCAAGTCGTTGGGGAATCCCAGATTGACTTGGTGCCGATGCTGTAAGCCTGTACTGAGTGCCCACCGGCGACCCGCTGCCTCTCCGTGCGAGCTCGAAGAATGCACGGGCGCTGTCGTGTAATTGCGGCACATGTGATTTCTTCCTCCCTACAGTCCGATGTGGCATACAGCGTAAATCGGTGCAAGAATGGGAGTAACAGCTCATAGGGGACATAATCGTATTCATGAAAAGATAGTATTGTCCTCTGTGGAACGACTTGATACGAGGGAGAGCAGCCATGGATATCCCAGGAAAACAATATAGCACCCAGAGACTAGTAAGCAAATCCGCTGCGTCACATCTGAAGACGGGCTTCTCTGATCCTCTCCCAGGCGCACGTTAGCGTTAAGTGGTCTTTCGAAGAAAGCATTTCCGTTGACCTTGTGAGTATTGCTGACGAACGTGGACAAACAGGCGTTCTCATGGCGGGATCTGCACCCTGCCGGGAGTGGCGGCACCGGATGGAGAGGTGAGCAGGTGACGTCCAGTCATGCAGTACATTGAGTGCGGCATGTACAACAAAAATTTTGGTTCCACTCGGCGCTGTGACTCTTGTAAATTTGTCTTGTCAGCCCAGCCACCCTCCGCCGAGGCGTCGAAGCTCATGTCTAGCGCTGCGCCGTCAGAAAAAGAACTGAAACTTCCAGCTCGAGATGAACAAGTGTAGCGCAAGCACATGTGATAGTCACGGATCGAGCGTACAGAGTATGCAATCATCATGGCCTTGGACGCTCTAGAGCAGAGATTGGCGACGGCGGGAGAGAGTAGACCTTCGAGCGCGTGGCTGCGCTGCAGGACACTCTCTGCACTATCCGTATGCTGTACGCTTGCCAACGCAGGTACTCCCAGTGCTCTGGTAGCCAGAAAACGTGGATGAGGTCCGTTACGATTTCTGGACATACGCACGGCACACTTCGTCTTGACGAATGTGGCCTTTGCTCGTTCGATGCTGGAGCCTGTGCGGCGGCATGGAGTTTTGTGGTGTAACGCTTAATAGTGCTTGTTGACAAGAGCTTGTGTTTGTGCGAGAAAGTCCTAGCGCAACGTTCGCCGAACCAGGCTTCACTTAAGCGACCGCACATATCGCACCCATTCTACCAGGATAGCGGGCATGCTGCTGCATTGCAGATACGCCGCTCGTGGAGCCCTGACAAGATCTCAGTAACACGCATCGCACACTCGCACTAGAAACGTCTACTGGAGAACGCAATGCGTGCGGCAAAGAAGAAGAGAGGGGAGTTTCCGACGAGGTTTGTACAGTGCCAAGGCCGAAGCCCAGTGAGCAGAAGCGTAGACATTTTAGTGACAGACCGCCTGGACGTTTCGCTTCTCAAAAATACCCTCGGATGTACCAGCGCGAGCTGAAGAAACAGAGAATGTTATGCGCCTACGTCAGGATGGCCTAACAACGCCCATCTGCAACTATCTGACCTATGGACGAGCAACAGTTTCTCTTTTGTACACAGGTAGTGCAGACCTCAAATCTCTGCAAGATGAGGACTCAGATTCGGCGCTGACACCTCTTCGCGAGATTTCTACCATGAAAGACATGAATGTACTGCAGCAGTGCGAGAAACTGCTGTTTGCGGCAGAATGTTTGGATGCTTCGCGATTGAGCTGTGTGCTTGCAGCGCAAGTCCTCAAGTATGTTCAAGTGATAGCCCCTTTATTGATGGCTCCTTACGTAAGCGACACCGACAATGTGCCTTCAAAAGAGGACACGACGTCTTGAAACTGCGAAAAAAAGTAACTGCCGGGGAGTATGCTGCCTAATAGATACAAACGGGATCACTTGCCCTTCCTCGTACAGGCGACGAAAGTTGCCTAATGCAGGAGAACGAAAGGGAGTCCAGCGATGCGTTGGAAGGGGCGCCAAAGGCCGTCGTGGGGGCACTACCATTTTTCCTAAAGTGTGTCTGCGTCCATATGATAGCACGGAAGGTCTTGCTGGATATGAAGGCAGATATCCCTGAATTCAATCTTTCTAAAAAAAGAGCACCCAACGACGTAGTTTGGACTGCGGCTCCTGGATAACCAAGGTCCCTCTTGTACCATTATGCCGCGGTTAAGAATACAACTTGTTTGTGCTCATCTGCAGGGCTGGTCGTACGGGGAAATTGTAAAACACCTGCAGCCTCGGAAGCGCAAGTAGGAAGCCTTGCGGAAGCAGTCAGCGAAAAAAAGCTTTTCACAAAGAGACCTTAAGACCTTAAAGTGGATTTTCTGAAGAACGAAATACACAGCTGATGTGAAAAGTGGTGAACCCGTCAATTGCCAAACACGCAAGTGAGCTAAACGCGCGGATGGAGAGTTTTAGGCATATGCCATCGTTTTTGCTCGCATCAACAAATCCAAACCAGGCGCGGACTACTGTGCAGTGGCGGGACTAAGCGTTGATGCGACATGCCTCTAGTTGCCACAATGTTATATAGGCTTAGAATGAGGGAGGAACTAGACGCGCGGATGTAGAGCTTTCAGCTCATGTAATAGTAGCTGCGTGCATTCAAATTCAAACCACGCGCAAGCTACAGTGCAGGGGCGGATCTAGACGCTCAGGCAACATGACTGTAGTTGCCACAGTGCTACCTGAGCTTCGATTGAGGGGAGAACCGCCAATGTAGAGCAGCCTCATACACACACTGGGCGGCCATGATTGCAGCGTCTTTTATGCACGAAGGCTTCCATTAAGAAAGGCGTGGTAGGCGGCGGCTACGCGTAGGAGCAGATCGACACTATAGGCCAGGGTTGCCAAGCGCCAGATGGTACGGAGAAGAAAAAGAGCGCACATATTGAAAATTTTTAGAGAAGGGCAAAGCCGTATTCTTAAGGCTGAAGACAACCGTCGTGCAGGAATTGTGCGGAGGGCCTGCGTTGGTAGGGGGAAACACTTTACGACTCAAGGCACAACGCTAAACGACGACAGGTCTCTACTGTAGGCTAAGCACCATTGAAGGGATAGCGCTAGGTGGACATCAGCAGAGGTATTGAGAAAGTCTGCGCAGTACGCATATTTGCATTCGTAGTAGTCGCATGCTATCCTGGTGGTGGAGTACGGTGAATGTGATCACTCTTCTACCTGTGCCGGAGTGAATCAGGAATGACGTTTATCCACAGAGCTAATTTCTTATCCGTGGAGAGCGGCGGGACTAGCTATTTGTTTGTGCCAAGCACCCTGTGTAGAGCGACAGGTATTTGCCTGCTCTGAGCTGCGCGTACTAACTTGCCACACACATCCGGGTACCGGGGTAAAGTTTTCGCTTCTCAGGTTCCTGAGCTCTAAAAGGCAGTTTCAAAGGAAAGATGTCCCCGCAGCCAGAAGGATAGCCTCGAGCTGTTGTGCAAGCCGTGCTTCACTCCGTAGGGCGTTTACACGTTTTAAAGTGGCCAGAAATGCATCTGGTTAGCAAGGGACTACAAAGCGTCATGCGTCAACATCACAAGACCAACAATGGAGCGTTGCAATACAGCCAGGGTATGTTGGTTGTCAGAGCCTAGATTGTAACGAGATTCCGGTAGGGAAGCGACGTGAGAATTCCACACTGAGTAATGCATACACGTGTACAGCATGAGAGGGAGCGCGTCAGGGCGGTCGCCAACTTCTTTCGCGCTCATGAAGGTTGTCTAAAAACTCACGTAGAATGCGTATATGCTGTTACTAGAGCAAAAGCACTGCCCAAAATGCTAAGTGGATCCTGCCTCGGTTTGAAGGGAGTGGGGAGCAGGCGCGAACACGCCGGACCTTTGACGTATGAGAAAAAGGTGGTCATGCTATCACGGGCAAGAGGCATGAGAACAGGCTCGACGACTTAGTGGTCTACTGCGGGAAACAGCAGAGACACTCTTCATCATAGCTGCATTTCATCAGCAAATGAAGAGGGCGGTCTACGTAGAGGGCTGAAAACGCCTCGTGATGTCTCTGCCGCATTAGAGGGTGTAAAGTTGTTCGCTCAGGCCGGAAAATTTTCGTGCAGGTGGCTCGGAGATCTCCCTGTGCGACATGTAGATGTCTCTTTGTTTCAGCAAACTAAACGAGTGAAAAAGGGTGAGGGCACACTCTCGCGATATCTAACAGACGGCTGCTAGATACGTGGGTTGTATTGGAGTACTGCGCGTCTCGTACACTCCGTAGTCCTCAAGAGTGCTGGAAGCCTTCTCAAAGTTCGATTATAGAAGAAGTGAGCACGAGACATGCTGCCTACTGTTGTGCTGGGACTAGCCTCAATACTTGTTTGTCAAAGGCTTTAGTGGCACGCATGCACGGGATAGACGAACAGAGGAACGGACGTTTTTTGGACAAAACTGTCGACTGCGAGAGTCGTGAGAAGGGAATTCTGCTGATAGAAGTCAGAGGTTTACAAAGGCTGGCTGGCGTCGAGGGTTTGACGATTTTTGAGGTCGCTGTGTAGTATTCAACCACACAGAGGAGAAATTGACTGCTGAGAGGACTGATCCGGAACCCTTCCTCCACAGAACACTTCTTGCCATCAGAGAATCTGAAGCCTGCAGAGGTACAAGCGGCTTCCCCGACCTGCAAGCAGTCGCCCAGTGCTGCTTTCTGTTTGATCGTAGCCGACTCTTTGTCTGCAGTTAGACTACATTTTGTGAACTGGCACACCGCAACCACCCGTGGACCTGCAAACTTAGTTATCACGCTCCCCGACGACACTACAAAATAGTACGGTCGTCGACGGTCAGTCCACTTATCCAGCCGACCTGTTCCAGAGTCTACACAGGACGGCGAGCCTCCTGATCCACACTTATTGAGCAGCAAGCTTTTACTCAGTACCGGGAACATTCTTTCATACCAAACGTCATCATGAGCACGAGAGACCTGAGCAAAGAGTCGCTGCGCGACCTCGGAAACTATTTTGTCAGTTTCTACGAAGATAGATGCCGACGCCGCCTCGTTCGGAGCTGACAGCATAATAATATCTCACCCCACGTCTGGTAGTCATGATAGAGGCACTATCAATGCGGCGCAGTTGGATGCGACTGCTTTTTTAGTGCAGGACGCGTATCGTCGGTGGAACCAGAAGTTGTAGATCTTGGATGACTTGTAAGTGGACTGCCGCAGAGTGTCATGACGTGAGATTGGACATCGACAATGTGCTTTAATTTGCCGACGGGGTACAAAAACTCTCTGTACGCACTACTCTATATTATCTATCAGCAAGAATAGCTTGCTAGACATCTGTTAAGTGCGCAGATGCACAAACGGAGACTTTCTGTACGTTGCTGACTCGGTCGTGGCGATTCTGCATAAATCTGGACGGGCGCAAGTGAAAAAGAGATTGTTGTTTAACAAGGTAAAAAACAACGCTGTCGGCGACACTGGTTGTCAAATGCTTGCGCCCCATCACCGTAGCCTCGGGTAGTGGGAAAACTCACGCTGCGGGCCTGATACAGTGTAAGCCTTTTGAATGCCCACGGCTATCAAATAGAGTGGTCGATGTTGTATCCGAAGAATATGTTTGCTCATAGGGAGGGGGGTCCCGCCGTGCCAGAAGGAATGCACGGCTGTTCTTGTGCTCTGAAGACAGGACTCTTTCGCACTGTCCTGATTTTTACCTATCTATTTGGCAGATTTACAGGAAAAACAGCCGTATAGTACGCTTAGAGGTGGCAACGCACTGTGAGCCCTACGTGGACGCCTGCCCAGAAGAATGTCCAAAAGGAGAGAGAAGCCTTCACATATCTGCAGGATCCGTTAGGGGTCCGCAGCCGACAGTGTCTGCGGGAGGTCTCACTGGACGTGGTGAGCTAAGAGAATATTATACTGGTGGGAAGCAGTGCATCTTCCAATTTTGCAAGAGACGCCACTGTCCTTGTCTCGGATATGACACGCGCGCGCTGAAACGTTGTCTTGCGCCATTTTCGTCACAGATTCTGACTGATACATAGCACTTGACGCGTCTTCCTCCTGTAAACAAAAAAAGGGCCGGCAAAGGGCTATCGGGTACAAGTGTAATGATGGAATGTACAGAAGGGTCCACTACCGCTAAGCAAGGAGCGTATGGGGGTGGTACTCGACAGGGCAGATCCTCCGTGAGCTTTGAGAAAATAGCTTCCTCGTGACGGCACTTTCAGGCATGCCCACGGCCAACCGTAGGCAAGCCCGTGGACATCTTCCTGTCACTGAACGTTGCTCTTCTCTCAAAAAGAGCGATAAAAAATTCTTTCCTACCTTTCTTGGAACAGTGGTCGACCACGGTCAATCGCTAGTATTGAGTTTGGAACTCTGGTTTGTACGTGATCGACCACGGTCGATCGCTAATATCGCGTCATGCACTCTGGTTTGATGTGTAGAGTCGAATTCATGTTGGAAGTGTATCACATACACTAGAACCCCGGTGCACGAGCATCGTACAATGAAGACTAGACTGGCTAGGGATGGGCGACGAGGTCCAGCAAAAGCCGCTGCTTCAGGCAAAAGGCCCGGCATGAGAGGAAAAGGATCCGAAAACAGCAGTTGACAGTGATACAAGTATGATGCAGACAAAGGAATGGTGCCGTATACTAGGCACTTTTTGAGCGCTGTATCCTTGAAGACCTCCGTGGAACATGCCCCGTTATCTCCGGTGCGTGAACCTTGAGAAGCTATTGCTGCTGTGGGAAGGAGTCTTACAGAGGGGTGCAGGTATGTAGTAGCTCCTTTTGACGTTGTCCATGCACTGACGTCTGGCGCGGGAGCTCGTACATAAGAACTAGAGAGTCAGCCGTCTCATTAATCTTACTGCACTGCAGGCAGTGCAAGTCAGTCAACTGCGGACCATCATGGTGCTGGACCACACAACGCCGTCGGCACAAAAGTCTATAGGGGCAACAGGCAGCAGCAATTTTGCAAGCCTGGTAAAAACGGGGATGTTGCCATATATGTAAATGCACTAGGGACTCGCAAACATGATGAAACAAATTAACTGATCGCTCAAGAACCATCGGAACCCAAGAAGGGACCATGATCGCTCGTCGCACATATCAAGCACTATAAAACCACGCGCGCAACCTTGATGGCCTCGGTCTAGGATGCTTGGAAGCTCAAGCTGCCTGCACGGTTGTCTCATTTATATACTACAGGTTATTCTGTAGGCAGCATGTCCGGCGGCTAAGGATGCGAATTAGAGAGTAATATAGCTGGGCCACTCTGCAGTAGAAAGCACGCCACATCCTGAAACTGTACGCTGCATCCTTGAAAGCATTCGTTGCCACAGGTAACAGTGTAAACGAAGACTCACACATGGCCTCCAGCGGGCTTACGCGCACCCTGAACGAGTAGGACTGCATGCAGAGGACGAGAAGCCACGTCTGTGAGCCATTTCGCCCGGACGCTAAACATTTCACGCGTACGGCTAAATCAAGTTCAACTTACGCGAGCGAACATGCAGTGTGTGGCGCGTGTTGATCACCTACAGCGCAGAGCGCTGCAGAAACACGCTTCTATGAGGACGTCGAACTACTGGCGAAAACCGACGCTTAGGGGAGCATGCACAACGGCGAGACGTTAACGGACCCTGGATGCAAAGAGGCAGCTGTGCATCAGAATGTCAGCAATGATTCTCCGAATTCGGTTCATGATGCAAGCTTGCCTATGCTCTTATATGTACGGGCTCAACTAGGAGAGATCCTTTGCAGCTGCATTGGATCCGCGATTGTCGGGTAGCTTGGGAGCAGCCATGGGTCAGGGAAAGGTACTTTAGCAAATCATCGAACGTATAAAAAGCTATCGCCAGCAGTGTTTACTCATTGTCAGATCTTTCTTGCTTACGGTCGATTCCGACAGCTAGAGGTAAGCGCTGCAAGGAGGGAGTAGAGCGCGCGACATGTCCGTATTCGGCCACAGTACGTCCGTGCAGCTGTTAGCATCTGCTTTATGAAGGCGTGTGACTTCGGAGGCCTCTCTGATACGGACGGGCAGAAGTTGCGGTACGCGGCCTCCGGAAAAGCTCCACGTTTTTCTGCAGTTGAGGCACCCAGGATCGAAACCACTGCAAGACGTAATTTTCGCAAGAATGGTGCATGGCGGAAGACGGTGAAGGGTACGCCGGCGCCCTGCACGTGGTCACACATTACTCAGACGGTACGCCAACAAGGGAGGCGGTTTCGTGGCGTTGCGGTAAAACAGAGGTTTGATTCAAGCCCTGTGCCGTCCCGTATCAGACGGTGGCTGGGTGGATCAACTTTTTAGCAGGCGCGCTCTCCAGCAGGTTCTTCGCAGTCTCACAAAGTGTTGAGCATCATCGGGGGTAAACGCAGCTGATGTTGAGTCACGCCTGTAGGCTCCTCAGATACAGGAGAGGCTCTCATACAAACCGCGGCTGAGTATGATGGACAAAGTGAAAACGAAACTGGGATCCGTATTACGGGAAACCAGAACAGCAGTGCGTCTTCCTCCGTGTTCCGCTTAATTGGCGGAGTGGTCCGCCACTAGATCACACTGCGAAATCGCCTTTGTGTCCTGATTCGTCGCCCCCATCAAATATGTGAGGTTGCTGAGTTTTTTTTGTATAGGAAGCATGCTAGTGGCAGGTTGACAAGATTTGTCTTCTTCTTGCCCGAAGGCGAAAGTCGATGGTATCGCCAAGTTTGGAGCTGTTTGCCAGGCACCACAAATATAAAGCAGTGTTATATATGGCATCGAGTGAGCGAACACTCGCTTTGACATCGGTCAAGACTTTCACGAGGCCAGCGGCATGGAAAGCAGCAGGTTCGACTGCGCCACGCACGTGCTGAGTGGTAGACAGCGCTTTCTCGGTAAAGGTAATCAGCCGCGGTGCCGGTGTCGAGCCAAGGGCGGTCGTACGGGGGAACAGCTGTGAAAGTCAAACAACTGCGCAAGCAGGTCCCCAGATTTGCTGGCACCCGCTGTAGGTGCTGGGCATAGACGCGTCCTGGGCGCTGAGACAGGATTCGCAGTGCTCAGGTGCGCTGTGGGGGTGAAAGAAAGGTGTTCGATTGGGGACCTCGTGCTGGACTTTCTCACCCGACACACGAGCAGGAGCTGATCGCGGGCATGAGAACTCAGGTTCCGCGCGCGCATTACAGTGTGAGGACGAAACCGGGTGCCAAAGGGGGGTATGCTGTGGCAGGCCGCCTTGAACTGAAGGTGCGGGTCATTGAGCGAAGTAAAGTACGCATACGAGTGTGAACCCTAGCAGTGCACGGGGGGCGGCCTGTCTCGGAGGTTTCTGCGCCAGGGTGTTCGTATTCTGCAGAAAGGAAAAGGGAGTATTCCGGCGGTAGGAGGACACCAGGGAGATGCTGTTTCAGGCTATCATCGGGCTAGTAAAGGTACAAGTCATTTCAAGCTTGAGGCAGAAGCGTGCGAGCGTTGTGCCACAGTTATGATTAAAACATTGTACTTTTAGGCAACGCACGCAGGCCGACTACGTCGCGAACAAGCTCAATATGTTGCAAGGCCGTAGTGTACGGCGCGACACACGGTGTGTAGTGAATACTCTCCTGCCAGTATTGCGGGCCATACAGCGGTGTCCGGCGTAGAAAAGAGCAAAGCAGACAGTCTGGGACGCTATTTGTTTCTGCTGATGGCAGCTATATAGTACACAAGCGGTTGTTACATATTCACTTGCTGAAATGAAAGGGCAGAGGGATTTTGGTCCAAATCGGGTACAAATTGTGATCGAATTGTGGTAGAGGGTTCCGGACAACAGGGTAGATCTAGTAATCTGAACTTCGAGTGGCAGTGACGAACGCTAGCATTGTAGCGTGCCATGCCATCATTTGCGCTAGAATGTAAGCTGTGGGTGAAGACGGTGTGCAACGCTTCAGCGCAATAAAAATTCTATGAGATGCATATAGATCTGCAGCATAGACCAACGAGTGGCATAATAAAAGAACTCTCCTTCCTCTTTGCCCCTAAAGGGTGACTTCCTACAAGCAAACGCAGGCCAGTCGCTTTGAGCATAAAGAAAAGCGAAAAGTCCCTTCAGGGTGGCGCTCACCTGATGACATCTCTCAGAGACCCTCTAGTGAGGGCCTGCAAAGCATACTGACGTAACATCAAAAGTTTACACGTTCCCACAGCTCCACATCCTAGTTTCTCGGGAAATTGGAGACCGTGCCATGCGCGAATACGGTCGCATTGACGATGGCAATGACGCCACTGTGCTCGCAGCTTTTCTATTGACCAGCGTACAACAGTGCAAAAATTTGGCGCGGAGAACGAATAGTCAAACTAGGTCCGCGCGCTGAAACAGGCCTTCTTCATCTAAAAAGCGGTAGCTATGTGCGTACGCATATGTACGGCGCCGCAGCACATACCATCACAACGCCTTACAAAGGCGGGCAGGCCAGCTCATGTTGAACGTAGGTCTGGTTCGCGCGTCGCCTTTGTCGGCCGTAATTTGTCGTATAGTGTACGTTTTACCTGCCGGAAAACATATGCCCAGCGGGCGCTGACTTATTACCTAGTGATGTACAGCAGAGGAGTCATAGGATAGACTAACCTTTTGTGGACGCCACATGTGCGTACTGGAACGAGCACACTGACAAGTACACTCCGAGGAGCCCAGACTACAGGGTATAAGTCGACAATGGCTCTTGTGTCCGAAGCGTTTTGCAAGGAAGCAGCCATTTCCAGAAGTGCAGCGTATAACTCGGAAGACGGACAGGAGAGCGACCAGTGGATGAAGACTCCTTTCAGGAGGTACGTCGCATCCTTAAAATCCCGCATCCTGTGGACACTAATCGATGCGGCTGTGTCTAGCCTGCAGTCAAGCACCGCTCCTACCGGACTTCCGAGAAACCGCGGTTGTCTCCCTGAGTTCCCAAGGCTATAGTAGCTCGCACCGCCACTGAGGACGTTCATAACCCAAACGACAACGCTGTATGCTTCCGTACTCGTTTCTGAGCATAACGCCGTACACGGCTGATTGTACACAACCGTCCAGCTACGCTATCGCAGCCTGTGAATCGAGGGGGCAGTCTGTGGAAAATCTCCCGATATGCTGTACTGAATTATACACGAACTCTATAGGCTAGACCTTCGCAGCAGCCACAGCCGCCGTAATGTGATTGTGGACAAGACCAGTACCCATGAACTAACTATTCCATCAGTGCGTCTCCGCCACCTCAACAACGAAACAGTGCGGTCGACTATACTATAAGTGTGAGCCGCGCGTTATGCTCCGTTATTTTCACGTGGAAGCAAGTCTCCTGCACTCAACGCTGTTCGGACTGCGTCTGCAGCAGGTTTCTGCTGTTGTGTCAGACACCAACATAGACGTGAAATACCCACACGCGGAGAGCAAAAACAGCATGGTATGGGCTAAGGCGCAAGTGCTGCTGATGTAGAGAATTGTGCCATACAGAAGGAACGACGCCATTGAGCATGTCTTCCGATGTAGCCACGCAAAGGACGCATCGTGCAGACGTCATACGGGCAAGACTAACGCTATGCCGCTTGTGCTTCTGTATGTGGTGAGCTCCCAAGAACTTCCATTCAAAGACGTGAACATTTCCAAAGCAGGACATATGCGCGGCGTCGGGCCTGGGATCGTGAGTATTGCATGTAGTGAGGTAGATTGGAGGCAGAGCACATGCTTGCGTGAAGCAATAAAATGAAGCGATACTTTCGTGACCTTCGTGAGTCTGCAGCCAAAGTACTGGACACTACGTGCAGTCGACTTGGCTGGGCGTCTGATGCTGAAGAAAGCATTGACTTGAGGGTGGTAGAGTACGAAGGGAGGTCAGCACAGAAGACGTGAGGGCACATCTGCCTGCCGCTGAAGTGCTTTTATTTGCCAGAACCTAACATCAAGCAGAGAGGTTGGCCTACGTCACCCCGTGATTTTAGACAGTGTGGTGGCGATGCCGTATACGACTAAGGAATACACGCTTACCCACGAAAGCATACAGTGTTGAGTGCTCACCTGAATGCTCTACATGATGCGGAGGTGATACCGTCGTTCAACAGGATTGATTCAAAAAGCACGTTTCAGGTCGAAGGTACAGGACTTCAGTGGCAGCTCTGGAAGGTGCGCGACAATTGAGAGACAGTTGTGGGCGAGCAAACTGGAGAAGACGCTCGCTGCTGAAATCCCGAGGGAGGGCGGTCACAAAGGACTGCTTCCTACCGAGCGCTGCGGATCACATACGAACCTGCATATATGTCGTAATGATGCCAGAAGAGCCCCTTCCCATATTGCTCCATTTCACATCTCGTAATTAACTGTTGCAAAGCCTTGAATGATAATGTGAAGAGCCCATCATAATCTGACCAACTGTTTCCACGCCATCTTATTCCTGCTGATTGGCTGTATTGTCTGGTGTTAGTGTTCTTTGGAAACATCCTAAAGAGGTTTGATTTTTGAGGTGAGGTCGAGCGGCACTGGCCTGGGAAAGAATTTTGCTGTTTTCCTCTCCTCCCAAGACCATGTTAGGGCATATGCA
Organism: Ochotona princeps; assembly: GCF_030435755.1. Taxonomy (NCBI): domain Eukaryota; kingdom Metazoa; phylum Chordata; class Mammalia; order Lagomorpha; family Ochotonidae; genus Ochotona; species Ochotona princeps. Next base: position 30,645 of record NW_026696652.1, on the reverse strand, counting down.
AAGATGAGGGTGTTGTTTGTGCGTTCATCACGCCAAGCACGGCCTTCGTGAGCCTCGCGGAGTGGGTTTCAAGCAGGCGGAGGGTTGCGTTGCTGCAGTGCGGAAATCACTACGCCTTGCAAGCGGCTGAGCATCAATGCCGAGTCGGGTTTCGTTGCTAGATAGGTACGGCCGATCTAGTGGGTTCCCGGCGGAGAAAGCTCTGTTACAGGTCTCAAAAAGCAAGGGATGACTAGAGAATCTACACTACAAGTATGAGCTTAGCGTACCGCGCGACTGTGTCGTGCTCATGCTGCGGCTGTAAAGAAGAGGATTACACCCAGCGTCACGGGGGGCTATACTTTGTTCTACCGCATCTGCCACCGGTTACCTCTGGTACTAGAGGGGGTATCTGTATGCTCAAAGGCAGCTTTTGTCCTACCACTTTAGGGTCGAGAACAAGGCGACTCCAAGCGTTTGATATTTTTTCCGACCACAGAAGCACTATCCTCAACTGTTCTAGAAAGCTGCTTACAGGGCAGCTCGCCAGCCAGCGGACAGGCCGTGGCCTCAGTCAGACATCGCCATTAAACTTGCCATGGAAAATATATTGAGTGGGCTTCCGACTATGAAGGGGATTGAGAGTTGTGTACGTGTAGAAGGCGCTCAAAATAGAGGGAATGAGTGAACCAGCATGTAGGCGAAGTCTTTCAAGGCTCAGCACTCGCAGGAAACATATGACAACACCGTAAATCATCTATGCAGAAATGCCGAAAAGTGTCTTGCCGCTGCTGGGATGTGTTTTGGCTCGCGTACACTTTACCGTCTCCGCAGCGTAGCCTGGCGGTTTTTGTTCAAACAATGCAGCACCATAGCCATTGCATAGCAAAGTGACAAACACTTCCACTCTAGAACCGTATCTCGTTCACTCTGGAAGCGTGCCCCGTATTCGGAGACATGCTGCACGTCAGCAGGTCATGAGTCCCTCAGGGAAATCAAATAACTATACGAGGCGGAATGAAGGACAAGGATTGGTATAGTAGCGTCCTCTAAGTCCTTGTCCACGTGTTCTACCCCTCTCTCATGACGACACAGGACGTAGCTTGGGTTGTAGCAAGGCGCATGCGATCCGTCGATACTGTCGATGCATAAAGAGGAATATGGGGAGGCGGAGGCTTTTAGAAGCACACAGCTAGAGGCAGCAACGCATGCGCGCCGGAGCATGCAAAGGAGCCGCATCAATTCGGTGCAGCAGGTGCGCAGCGAGCAGCCTGCAAAGCTGAATATAATGGTGGATGCTCCCATATCCGCTAGAGGGTGACAGTCGGCACACGCGTCCCGGTGGAGGTTCGATGGATTCAGTTTTTCTGGGCTGCAGGAGACTGGCCAGGGCGCAGCACTGTAAAACACTGGCAGCAGTGAGCGAAACAGAAACACAGTGGTATATCACCGAGTCTAGTAGTAGCCAGGGCCCGATGTGTGCATTCCTCCCGATGGGTTTCTATTTGCTGGAGCCTCGCAGCCAAACGTAAGCGCCCCAAGAAGGACGTGAACCTCGACCTTATGCGTTCTTGGTGCTGATCGATCCCAGGGCACCCGATTGTATCGAGCGTCAAGCGCCGAATCAGCGTGTGGTTTCGAAGGCGTCTCCGGAGAAGTCGAGCGCGACTTGCACTAGGCGGCACCAGAACGAGTACCCTGGATTGTGAGAGGTGAGGTGGCCGGTCTCGGTATGGTGTGGGGCGGACGTCGTGTTCGGGAGCATTCTGTAAGAGGGCGAGCGACACTCGAACGCTTTGCATGCGGTCGCATCTTTGCCAGTGAACTCCACCTATAAGCCAACGACGGACGCGTCAGGGAATATGATGCGGCAGAGGAGGAAGTGGAGCCCTGGAACCTATTCCCTTAGAGATGTGCCGAGTGATTTTAGCCTTTGGCAGCCGCAGATTCCTGGCACTCACAGTGAAAATGCATTGTGCGCTCTCCCAGGTTGTTTACGATCCCCGAGTACAGATATGCATATCAAGTCAGAACGTAGTATCCCTTGCAGTAGTGATATGAGGAGTACCAGAGGCTGTAATAGTAGTGGCACGAGTAGTGGTAGTATTAATATTAGTAGTAGTAGTGTTCCTGGTAATCGTAATAATAGCAATACTAGCAGTAGTAGTAGGAGCACAACTGGTAGTAGTAGCATTAATTGTCGCTGTAATATCAATCATATTAGTGTTGGTAGTAATAGTAGTCATAGCAGTGAAAGTCATATTGGTGAGAGTAGCAGTCGTAATATTTTAGAGTAGTAGTGGTTGTAATGTCAGTTGCAGAAGTACTGAAGGCCCAACTAGCAGTATGCGCAGGAAGTTCTCCAGTGAAATGGGTAGGAGCTTCATGAAGAGGGCAGAACATACCCCGAACTTGCTATTTCGAGAAAGCGAAACAGCATAGCAGCAATTTTCATGAGCCGATCTTTTGCGAAACAGTATGCAACGTGGTTGAAATGTGAGATTCCCCTGCGCCACTGGATCCGCAGCCAGCATGAGATATCCCAGTTGTATGTATGCAACTTTGAGTGGCGCGGTGGAAAGATCGAGACTCACGATCACCGGAGAAGCAGCAATACTGCAGATTTCAGAGCGGTTTCGTTGGCGGAGTAGATATGGTGAAGTGCTTCGTGTAATGCGCGTACGCGTTTTTGATGTTATGCTGGTGTGTTGTGTGCGTTTAGCCTGTCTGGCAGACCACCTACGTAGCTCGTATTTCGCAAAAAAGTTTATGAGATCAGGCAATCTTCTTTTAAGATCGCAATAGTATTTAGCCCCGCAGCCGGTGTCGGTGGCCTCCAACTAAGAGATAAGACCTTTTTTTATCACTGCGTGGCGACTCGGACTTTCAGGATCTTCAGACCCCCATAAAATCTCAGAGGTACCCAGCAAGGATGCGTACCGGGGCGGTGGGCTAGCCTTCATCTGCTGTTCTGCTATGAAAGTGCTCTACAGTGGAATCCCGAGGATGTAAGCACCTAAAATGGTTAGTGAGAGAGATGAGTGTGCGTGCAGCTCGAGAAACTGCATCTGTGGAGAAGTGATAGGGGGTGGAAATTTCTTCCAGGAGAAAGTAGGTTGTTCGCGTGGACTCGTCATGGAATTGGGAAGTCACTGGAAGTACTGACTTGGCACGCTTACTACCGCCCCGGAAAAGAACGTCGTGGGGTGTGTCAGGTTAATTATTTCCTGCGCCAAAACTCAGCATGCCTTATTCGAAGAAAACCGGCATATCGGTTGGGTAAGACAAATCAGAAAGGATGCATCTGTACACCGTCCCCTACTTGGAATGGGAGTTAAAGTTGTATTGTTTGTGAGGGAGATGCATGCTGGAAACAAGCTTATCCACAGACTCAAAACTCTGTGCCGCAAGGAGTTGAGGCAAGCCCATCGTCGTGCGACGAAGCTTATAAGCTGCTACGACATGGTCCATGGCGCGACGTATGAGGTGGAGGCAACAAAATACTGCAGCTACTGGTCGACAGACAGCGCCCTGTTTCGTGGAGCGGAGTGGGGAAGGAATAAGCATCTTCTGCTTGTTTACTGGTGCTGGTGGATATGCAGTGCAAAGGTACCCACAACAGGATCCGCATTTCGAAGGAAGCGGCAAATGAGGGTCCTGCGTCATTAAGAGTACAGAACTTGACCAAGCTGCCAGAAGGATGCGTTGAACATGTTTTTTACAGAGTCCAGTTGTCTTTCTCGAAGGGGGTGGACGCAAGCGTTGTAGCGCGCGATGAGTTCACTAGTTTAACGAGGTAAGTTATAGCTGCTCAGCGACTGCAACGGCGCCAAGTTATAGCCATGCTGAGCATCGCAAACTGGTGTGCAGCACACGGCTAGAAGACCGCCCAAATTTTAAAATAGTCTCATGCACCGCATCCGAGGTGGAAATTATTGCATGGTAAGCTAGTGCGCATCTTGCGGAGGGTAGCTAGGTGGCATGAACCTCCTTTTCGAGCAGCAGTCATTTGTGAACGAATCCTAAACTAAGCCGGCGCGATGCACATGTGTGGCGATAAGGGTATATCGGGAAATCCACAATACGAGAGAGTCAAAGGCTGTCCAGCTGGCGGGGACTCAAGCGGCATTGCTACAAACACAACTTGCAGCTTCACGGTACAACACTTTTGTTCATCGCAGAATTCGGTGGAGTAATTTTGTGCGTCATCCACGGTGTTGCTTCCAAATCCAAATGCAAATATACATGTGCAGGAAAACAGTCAGCGGGACACACTGTCGCAATACCTCGCGGAGAGTTGCATCTCATGTGACCAGGGCTACGGCAGTTTCCGTTGTGGCGCTCCTGTCGTTCAGGTTTCATCTTTCAAGCTTGCGGCATGTCTTTCCCAGGTACCTTAACTCGCGCTCAAGGTGCACAAAGGTACTACCTGAACTTCAGAAAAGGACGAAAGACGTTCTCGCTTTGTAGGGCACGAGTATATATATGTAGAATCGGTGTGCGATACACCGAATGACTAAAAACTAGGATGAGCAGTTTGCCACGGTTCTTAACAGAAAAGCGTGGTATCTGGCCTTCAAGAACGGTTCGTCTATCAACCGGGATTTTGCAGGTAAGGCCGTACCGTACCGAGGAAATTGCGCAGATTCATCAATGGCGCTGTGCTCGCCTGCAACCGTGCACTGCTCCTGTTTGTCTCTCGCAAAACGGTGAATGCTTTCCTTATTGTTCGAAGCACGGAAAGTGAGAGCCGTACTAGAACGACGATAGCTTATGACAAGTCAGCAGCACTGCATCTTCTTCGTATCGGTTGTTGAGCATGGTCACGTGCGCAACTGAAGGCACAATGTCGGCCGGCTACACTTTCGCAGCCTGGTAATCGTTCAGAAGGCAGCTTATGGAAATCCTCTCAATATGCACTACAGAATCATTCGCGAACGGTGTAGGTTATTGTTCTGTAGTAGCCACGGCCGCAGTAATGTGCACTTGGACACGGTGAACCAGCATATTCGATAAGCGCGTTTTCACCACACCACCTGCAAATGTGTGATCGCTGCAGTAATCATTAAGAGCGCTTCGTTACCTTCGCACAAAGTATATTTTTCCGTATTTTCCAGTGACTTGCGTCCTGACTTCCGGTGGAACGACTGACAGATAATACCAGCATGAGAGCGAGACAATCACAGAGGAAGCTAGTGAGGAAAATCACCTGATAGCATTTCAGGCACAAGTGTTGCGGGTCTAGAAGAATATGCTAAAGAGGATGAACGATGCCCTATTATATGTTTCCAGAAGGAGCTTGGCCAAGGACACACCATGCGAAAGACAGAAGCACGAGACTCATGTCACTACTTTTGTGCTCCTCTATGATAGAATTTTCCAAGGCTTTTCACTGAATGGCGTGTACATCTCAAAAGCAGGACACGTTTGCAGAGTCGGGTTCAAATCCAACATCACTGCATCCTATGAGATTGAACGGACGCAGAGCACATGCTGTGCATTAAGATATGAATCAAGGTGATATTATCGTCTCCTTGCGTGGGTGTGCAGCCGATGCTAAGAAAAAACTTTGACTGGCAGTTGATAGAGAATAATGGGAAGGCCAGCTGAGATGGCACGGATGCACGATCGCCTGCCGCTGAAACGGTACATTCGCCAGCACATGGGCACTCGCAAGGACGTTAGCCCGCACGACTGGGAGTTCAAGCCCTGTGGTGCTCATGCCGTATGTGCCTAGTGAATGCCGACTAAGTAGTACAACGAAACGTTGCAGAGTGCTCGCAGTAACGTATTACGTGCAACGGAGATGATATCGCTGTGGATCAGGTTATGATAAGAAGCCACATTTGTGCTTGTACGTACCAAGCTACCTGGGCAGTCCTGATGAGTGGTGGCCTAGCGACACACATTGGGAAGAGCCAACATAAAATGGTGCCATAGCAGGGAAAAACATGACCGAGGACAACTTACGATGATCTGCATCCCGCCGCGGGCTTCAAATCCGATGCAGGCCTACATCCATGCTGCAATTGTGCCAGTATAAGGAATGCATATTTTGTTTCATTCTACATCACTTGATCAGGTGTATCGGACCCCTGAAAAACACTAGAAAGCCACATCACAAAAAAACAACTGCTTGCACGCCACCGTATTCCTAGTAATAGGCGGCATTTTTAGGTGTAAGTGTTCTTTGAAAAAAACTTCAAAAGCATGCATGTTTCAGAGTACGTTGAATGCTGTCCCGAAGGCTCTGTAGGAGGCACGGTGAAAGTGGCAAGCACAAGAATGTATTTGTAGGTCGGGCAGGATTAGTTTGGTTCCTCGCTGTTAGCACGGGCGACGGGTCACTGGCTTGACAAAGCGTCTTGCTTGTTTTTTTTGTGAAAGGATGTGTTCGCCTACTGGCAAAGATGAGAGTGCGGCTCTAGTGCTTTTTTACGCCGAGCACATCTGCGTGGGCCTTGCACAGCAGGTATCAAGTCGGTGGAAGGCTGCGTTGCTGCTGGGTTGAAGTCACTGCATCATCCGAACGCTGAGCATCAGTGCTCAATCGGGGTATTCTCGCTTTCTGGATACCGCTGAGAGTGTAGTCCCGGACAGGAAAGATTCTATGTCAGGTCGTCACAAGCAAGGAGTGATTCAGGTTCAAGCATGTGTCTACCAGCTTGGCCTGTTGCGCGTTACCGTGGGCTAGTACTGCGCCTTTGAGGTGAGAACTACCATACGGCATCTACTTGAATTTGCTGCATGACCTGCCAGTGACCTCTGACAATGAAGATATGCTCGCCTGGCCACCCTATCATTGAGACGAGAGTAGCTCATGATACGAGTGATGTCTGTCGTCCAGTCAAGCAGCTTCCGCGCGGTTGCTTGAAGGCTGCCGACAGAGCAGCTGAAGAGCCGGAGAACAGACTGGGGGTGACCATAATCCGCTGTGAAGCGTCGGATGGTAGTTAACATACTGCCTGTGCAGTGTAGATCAGTTTCTGACTGGGAAGACCCTTAGGATCGTCTGTGTATGTGTGTGGAAGGCGCGCGGACAGACGGACTTCATTCACGGTATAGTGTAGCAGCAGGTATATGTCGCTTCTGAAGGTCAAGCACTAGCAACGGACACACTATCATACTGTGAGTAGCGTCCCCATAGAGGCGACCCTACAACGTTGTGAACGTATGACGGGCTCAGCTCAAAATGGTGAAAAGCCTGGGTTCTGCAGGACTGTCTCTCTGTGTCTTTCCACTTGCGATTCATCCTCTGTGCAGCATAGGTTGGTGGTAGTGGCTCCAATTTTGCAATACCACAACCGCTACATACCCAAATAACAGGCAATACCATCGTTGAATCCGACTCCGTTACCTTGGCCGGCCTGGCGCGTATTGTGGAAACACAATGACAGTCATCCGGTTCCAAATCTGCACGGGCATTACATGAACTCGCGGCGGGGGGGCAGCACGGGGAAAACAAAAGCCTTCTTTCCAAGCCTCTTTTCCTGTAGTGAAGCCCCCGTTCACGAAGACACGCAAGGTAGTGTGCTTCGCAGAAAAGAGCGCGCACGCGTGGTCAGAGTGGAAATTTCTGCTGAAAGGAACATGCGCGACGGCAGGCTCTGGATACGCATAGCTGCAAGCTAAAACGCAAGCATACAGGAGCGCACGAAACGGGCGGGAGATGGCTTTTCCCGGTGCGCAGGACGGAAACTTCATGAGAATATAAAGAAACAGTCTTCTCATTTCCACCAGATGCTGTCAGTGTGCGCAGGGTTTCTTGTAGGACATCCGATTGAGGAACGTTGTTTCGAGCTGCTGTAGGCTGGCGAGAGCAAAACAATCTTAGCGCTTGCACAAGTGAGCGAGACAGAGCTAGGCTAGTTCGTCACCCCCCGTAGCAGTAGCCGGGGACGGATATGTGCAGCCCCGCAGCTGGGTTTCTCATATTTGGTCGAGCCTTCCAGTTATTGGTAAGCGCAACAACTCAAATGTGAACACTAATTTTACGCTTTCTGACTCAGTTAGGTTGTAGGAGGCTTGTTCGACTCTAAGCACCACGACCCTTATCAACCTGTGTCTTCAAACGCCTCTTCGTGAGACAGGAACGCACGTGGCGATCAGTGGCATCCCAGTACGCACCCTGGGATGTGATAGATGGGGCGGCCGGTACCAGCATGATGTGCAGACGTCCTGCCCGGCAGGACTGGTGCATTTGGGAAAAGGGTGAGCGGTCCTCAAACGGTTTGCAGGCGACCACGCTTTCGCTCGTTGGCTTTTCTGATACGCAAACAAGGAACGGCTACCGGATCCTATTACCTCAGTTGACGGGTGAAGCCTTGCAGCCGACTCCGCCGGATATGTGTCAAGACTTTCGACTATTAACAGCTACGTTCTCATGGCACTGACGATGATTTTTTCGCTCTCCCGCTTGCTAGGTGTCAACGAGTAGACACGCCGAAGCTGGGTCTTGCTCAAAGAATAACTCCTAGAACCACTGGTAGTGACAACACTAGCAGTACTAGTAGTAGCAGTGCACCAGTAGTAGAAGTGGTGGTCATATTAGTACTAGTCACAATAGCTGTAGAGGTAGTAGTAGGAGAAGTAGTAGTAGTAGAGGTAACGTTAGTTCGCGGTCATTTGGTAGTGTTAGTTCATCTAGCTGTAATTGTCGTATTCGTGGAAGATCCTGATGTTCGTAGCCGCAGCATTTGTAGTACTACTAGTAGTAATGATGATGATACTAGTAGTAATCATAGTAGTACTAGTAGTAGGGTTAGCAGTTCTCGTAGCAGTGGTAGTTTTGGGACTACTACTAGTAGTATTCTGAATGGTGGTCTTAATAGTGGTAGTAGTGGTAATAGTGGTAGTTATCATAGTCGTAGTGAAAGTATTCTGAAACTAGTAGTAGTTGTAGTAGTAGTAGTAGTAGGGCAATAATACTGTAGGGCTACTAGAAGCAATTGCAGTAGAAAGAGTAGTAGTTGTTGCTGTTTTTGTTGTTAGTAGCAGTAGTAGGTTTGAATGTAGTAGTGACGGTAGTAGTACTGGTAGTCGCAGTAGTAGTAGTAGTAGTAGCAGCAGTAGTAGCAGTAAGATAATTAGTAGCAGTAGTGGCACGAGTTGTGGTGGTGGTCGTTGTTCTGTATTAATAGAAGGAGTAGGAGTACTGTCATCACTTTTGCAGCTGGTTCGAGTACTAGGCGTAGGACCTGAGAGCCCTTCGCTAGAAAATGCACGGGCTTTATCAGAAAGTCAAACGACGTTATGCCTCTCTGTGTCCCGCAAAACAGGCAGCATGGGGCTAAACGCAGGCGCCTCTCCTTTGCCAGAAAATTTTCCTTTGCGTTGAAATGCGATGTGTGCCCCGCGCCCTGATTCGGAGCCAGCAGCAGTTGTTGGATAGATCCCAGTTTTGTGTAGCCAATCAGATACATCTGTGCTGTAAGGAAATGGCGTCCTTCAGCCTCTAGAAGAGCGCCAGCAGTAGAAAAACGCTCTGGAGGCGTCGCGAATATCAGGCATCTGTGTCTGTGGGGTGGTGCGCGCGCGCTCAGTTGGCAGCGTGCTAGCTTCTGATGACTCTTGAAAGGTGGGCTGCCGCACAACCCAGCTTACAGGTGCACACAGTCGCTGAGAACAAGGACAGCACTTCTGGAAATGGATTTAATGTCGAGCTTTTGTGCTGGTGTCGGGAGGAGGGCATTTACGTAAGAACGGAATCGCTCACCACTCAAAGCGATACTACGAGACAACGAAGAACCTCATGTACAATACAACGCTTTTACCCGCTGTGCAGCCGTGGGCTCTCCCCCGTGGGAAATTTCCTACAGCGCTCCTCTGTCTCGTAAGCGTAGAGGGACCTTTTCCTGCGAGGTTGACATACTCGATGTGATCACGTGACCTGCGTGCAGGAGAGATACGAGGGCATACTCCGTCTGGATTTACGGAAACAATGCAGTCCCGGGGCAGAATCGTTTGAGCAGAAGTTGCAAGTTATGGCGGGGCACATGTGCGGAAACGGCAGGCCACCGCGCGTTGTGAGCAAGTCGCGGGCATTTGTGGCATGAAAAAGAGCGGCGGAGGAAGTACAGAGGTCTCCAAATTTTTCCTGTCTGGAAAGGGCAGTACCGCATAGAAAGCTGAAAACAAGATCTCTCGTTACGAATTACATGCAGAAAGCATGACTTTGAATGCTTCCTAAGCAGAGGCGGACACATGGGTGACCACCGGTAGATAGTCCCTTGCTGGTAACATAGCTGCGAGATATATTTCTTACGCACAGGCGTATGAATGGATTGGAGTAGAAGCAGCTGCGCAGCAGAGTAGAGATCGCGCAGCTTCGTTTATGAAGGCTGCAAGTGGCTAACCGTACCGAGTATTGCACCGTGGTCTGGGTCGTAGAAGCGGCCCGTCCATGGAGTGTGATCCTCTTGTCGCTGTATGCTCTTCAGTTATTCGTGAGCGGCTCATGCAGGTCTTGCCGTAGGAGAGGCTCTCAAAGGTGGGACCCTACACGGTTTCCCACCTGGAAAAGGAGTTACAAAAAGGCTTCATGCAGCGCAAACGCATGCAAGCGATAGTGCATACCTTGATTCGACGGTCATGAGGGAAAAGGTAGACCAGCATCGTGACACATGGGGTAACCCTGACTGCTAGGGAGCGGACTATGCTACACCATCTTCGTGGTGGCGACCGGTGGTCACTCGTACTCAGCGATGCAAGCTGGTGTCCATCAGTAACGCGAGGGGACTGCGAACTCAACGAGTCACTTTTGTGACTTTGATGAACGCACAAAGATGCTTCTCAAGGTCCGCTTCACGTGCAGAGGAACTTTAAATCGGCCCTACTCGAGGCACGTAGACATGCCCGTCAAGGCCTGTCTGTATAATTCAACGTTATTTCATAACGGGAGCGACTTGCAGCTCTTTGGCGAGTGCTGCTGCAGCGTAGGTTTGAGCGCGGCCTACTCTTGAAGTCAACCACTGATCTCCATACTGAGCACCGTACACCAGCGTACTGCACGTACTGCACTTCGTCGATGAAGTTACCAAATGGCTTTGAGTTCCTGCTTTCTGCTGCTTACAGGGGATTCCAGGGTTGAGGCAGACGCATGCAACCAACCATCGGACCTATTGGGCAATCAGATATCACAGCCGGAAGGATGTACGCATCCGTCGTGATGTGACAGGAGTCTACTGGTAACAATTTGCGTAGAGATACGCCTTGACGCTTCATATTGCGGCGACAAATGATTGTAGCACCAGGAATTGTACAGAGGTGTTGCGGAACATCTTCTGAGTGAGCTGCCTTGTGTACGATAATGGAGGGTGACCGCTTGTGTTGAACGAGAACCCACGGCTCGCTATTATCAGAAAAGCATCAAGCCTTCGCTGTGGGCGACTGTCTTTCGAAGCTGACGACGGGAGGTGGCTTGTGATAAGCAGAGGGCCCGTGATGAGAAAAATGTGGACTTCGTTGTAAGAAAGAGTCGGGGGACAAGACTGCACTCACGTTGGGAGATAGCGTAGACGCTTGGGAATCAGCTGATTTGCGGCCACTTTCAGTGCCTGCGTGCGTCCACGCAGAAACTAGCGCCGCTGGTAAGCTAGAAGGCTCCCCCAAAGCGGCCAAGCCAACAATCGATCTTCGACGAATGAAGGCCCTATACATCTTGGAACCAGGGACGACGGTTGCGACCAGATTCAGGCTCTCGCAAGCCCTTTTCAAAGAAATGGAAGCTTTGTTCATGTGCCTTTAATCCCCCACAAGACTGGAATTCCAGCAATATGTAAGCTAACCTCGAACAGGGATACTAGTGCTCAGAGCGCGCAAGCACCACGCCTTTGCTTTTCGGCGCCGCAAAGCAGGTACTAGCGAGCACGAAGACGTCAGAGCCAAGACATACCCAGGGAATCGCTTGAAATACAACTTGTTGAGGGTCTAACGGTGTGAGTCAGACAGCACGGGACAAGAGGGAGATGCCAGATTATCGGGTTCGTTGGTCCCGTCGACTGTGCCAAAGGAAACTCTGAAGAATGAGGGTGACTCACGAAGGACGGCCCGTAGAGCTCAGTGCACTAGAAGACTGCACAAGGAAAAGGCGTTTTGTCCTACTAGCCCTCAGAGGGCTGCCGAGCGTCAGCGGCTGACACCACTGGCCCAAAACGTGGAACGCCGACGTCTAGATTTCGACGTCACACCATGTGCGCCTCTCGAGCCGCCTTTAAAGCACAGAGATGATCATCTCACCCTGAAGCGTAGTCCCCTTTAGCATTATGACCCATGAGACGATCACTTTTCAATAGACGCAATGGTACAGCTCACCTTTTTAGTCCCCAAAAGAAACTGAGCACACAGCGGCCAGCACGATCCGAGTCCAAAGCATGCGCAGCACGCTCGACGGTTCAGCCTAATAGTAGTCGAAAGTCGTCTCAGCGTTCCAAAGAGGGACAACCGCGGTGTATTTCGGGAACTCTACCGCATCCACCACAGAAACCAAGCAATGATGCTGAATGCTGCTACAATAGCAGATCACATGCCTCCGCCGAAGTCACATAGGCAGGCTGTGGTTGTTATTGTCAGGGGTTTCGGACAGTTGTCATGTTTCACTATGTCTATACAATGTTGAGCATCCTTCTGGTCGAAAAGCTTCAGTCTAAGTACGTGTGGAGCAACTTATTGGAAACATGGCAACCAGTAGCATAAATGGGGGAGACCCACAAAAGTAGAGCGAGAGACTGCGTTTCGTGAACAAGCGCTTCTAGTCTACTACCCAGTACCACAACGAAAGGAGCAACGTCCTCTCACATGTAGCCAGGCAAAACACGCATCATCCGAAAGACCCGCATGCAAGACTTATGCCTGTCATCTGGTTTTTCTTGGGGAGAGGGTTGCAAGGCCCTACAGTAGGGAGAGAAGGTCCCCCTGAAAGCAGGATTTTTATCGATCCTCGGAGTTGCCGTCGGACACCACGCATGTCGTTGGACGGACGCATGCATAGCAGAATGTCTGCACCTGGCTCGGGAAGCCTCCGTTGGCACGAGGAGGTGCTAGGGCGTATGCCTAGAGTTCTGGACGGTCCGTACGCACTATCGGGTTGCGCTGCGGCTACTAATCACAGCGCAATCTGGTCGGCGGCATAGGAGGGGGAGACGACAACTTTGAATCGCCTGAAGTAAATGCATCTGCAACCGAGACGGAAATTCGCAAGCACCTGTCCACACAGCAGCGTCCTAACATACAATAAGGCGGACGTACACGCTGTCGCGTTGTGACCGCGTTTGCATTACATATGCTACTCACCGATAGAGGAAAGCTTTGACAGTGGCTCTCAACAGTACTCCAGACTATGCAGAGACAATTCCGCTGTCTAATCGGAAGGGTAAGTGAACTAAATCTTCGCTTATAGGAGGAAAACCTTTGGTGCTGAAAAGGAGGTTAAGGCCGACAGTGCGACTGCTTTTGAGCACAGCGAAAAGCCTGTTTGTCACTGTAAACACACGCTGTATTCTCAGCATGCAGCTGTGCAGGATGGAGGAGAGGGGGAGAGCTTTTCATGGGCTTGTGTACGAATTTTGCGTTACAGCCGGTCAATGGGGCTTTCTAGAGGTGCTCTTGACGGACACTCCCTTAACAGCCCGAGAAACGGTCTCGTAGGGCTACGGAGATGGTGACAGCTCGTTGGCTGTTGTAATTTCTGGTGGTATGATGCATACGACGCGGTGGTCGTCCGCGGAGGATAGCCTGACATGTTGCTGCTCATGCGCTAGGACGCGGTGCTCTTTCCAGGCGCTGTAGACTAGACTGGGCACAGGTATACGCCAGGCGGGTGCCGGTCTAGCCACTGCATTATTTTCCGATCTTCATTTCCTCCACTGTGCTACGGGTGAGTTCTTGGATAAGATGTTTGCAAGGAATACTGGCGTCTGGCAGCATCCTATGTTAGTCAAAATAGCCAAAAGAAAGACGTGCAGACCTCATCTCGGAAATCGTCTCCCTTTTTCTGATTAGCGCTTTCTTCAAGGACGTCTGTAGACAGATCGTGCGACAACGATGAACAAAGTCTTACTGCAGCCTGGCGAGGGAAAATCAGGACATTCCAAGCAAGGTGGCTTGAAATGGTCCTCCTTCTGCTTTTTGGTTTCAGAGGCACCTTCGCACCTGTATGGTGCAACGGTTACTTTTCCTTCAATCATCTGCGCCAGTGTTACGCTGCATGAGCCTCATACGAGTCGTCACGAGCGGGCAGAATAACAAGCACGCTTTCCGGTAGGGAGCGCCTCTAACTCAGACTACCCGGCGGTGCTGCAGTGCGAGGTTTCGGCCTGAGCGTTTAGGGGCGTATCCGGGTATAAGGATTGGCAGCTGTCCTCGAACAGTCACGGCAAAGAAAACATTTCTGGGAGCTTCTGTACTGGAGCTCGGCGGTTCTGTTGCTGACGCAGTGACCCTCACGCTAAAGCACGAGTACACAGGTCATCAAGCAAGGTCCTTCATTCTCTCGTTACACTTCTGAGACCTTGACACGCCAGGAGGCGGGAAAGTATGAGGCTGACCCCACGGCGCTTAAAGGCGTAGAAAAAAGATGGAGCGGGAATTTTCGAAATTCAGCTAGAATCCGGTTGGGGGATCTGTGGCCTACATGACTGCAAGGCTGGTAAACAGACAGGACCAGGTGCATATGGTCGCTCAGTAATCAGCTTTTCCACCGACGGAAGCGTCATGCTGTAACCGATCTCTGTGTGCTCCTACACGCTTCTACACCATCATCTAATGCATGAAGGCTCGGCTCTGGACGTCAGTAAGCTAGTTCTCATGCACTGTTGCGTCATCCCTCCACGTTCAGGCCGTCCTCTTCCTAGCGTAGGCGAGACTGAGCGGGCTCAAAGAAATCGATCACAACCTCAGCATGCCTCTCTGACAGCCACGTCAACACCGGATGTTGCGCGTCGCCCCCTCAGAAAGCTTCAGGCGCGGCAGACTAAATCGTCAGTCTGATCAGAAACTCTAATACTAGAGACAAGATGAAAGCATGGAGGACGCATATGGTAATTTGAGAGCTTCCTTTGTTATTGGGTATCTCGACCGTGGCCGCGAAATCGTCTGTAAAAGAAATGCCTTACAGGCGCAGCCCCTAAGACGCGCGGAAGGAGGGAGGCTGCCTTACACTGGTGTGTAGGGACACATCAGCAGCTGAAGATCAGATGGCATCGTCGCATTCACAGTCGATTGTATCAGCTTGCTAGCGCGATATTGTGTGCAGAACTCTGCAGGAAACATCTCTCAGAATTGACGTGGACCTGCGATAGTCAGCATATGTAGTGCTGGAGCACGCGAACGTCAGACATTGCTGTCGCAGTACAAACGCTCCTTGGAAAAGGGCGAGTCCCAGACGTGCGCTCTTCCTCAAACATTCTTACTTCAAGCGTGTCATGGCGTCGCATGTCGATGTACGCTCTGCGATAATGACAACAAAGCTTCGTATAGCAGCGGTGGCTCGCAGAGGTCTGACTGAGCCTGAGCAAAGCACCTTTGAATCTGTGCCCGCATTTCTGGTTCGCAGAGGTGAAGGTGCACTTGGCGGCCCTGACAAGGGGAATCCAAGGGGAATCGCTGACATCGGCAGATAGAGATTTTAATACTACCGCTGAAGCAGGATTGCAAATCCTCGGAGGTCAGCCCACTGATTTGATGCTTAGCGACACTCCAGCGCCTTACATGAGACCGCCGTTGTCCTCCGCACAAAACAAGTACAACAGTCCTGGTCCAAAGACCTCCAATGGGACAGAAGACTGACTGAAATTGTGCAGAGCACGCTCCGAGAGTGTAAAGGAGGATAAAGTCATTAAGCAACGAAGGTTCAAGGGAAGACAAAGCATGAGTTTCCAGATGCTGAAGGTGGTCGGGAGGACAAACCTACATGTCCCTTTAATTGGCAGCTCAGTCGGGGAAGGCTGAATTGCACCTTTGGAGCATGAGATCCCCCCCTAAGCTGAAGAGGAACAGGAGCCTAGTCCGCGCATCAAAGGCATGCAACACACCACATCGACTAGCCAGCCACACGTGTAAGACTTCTGCGGGCAAAAAGTGCCAATACTTGTGCTCTGTATGTCCGCCTGTACAACGATCCATTGATCCTGCCTCGAGGAAGAAATAGTCCTACCTTTGCAGCAACGTGGGTGCAGGCAGAGAATATTGCGGTCGTGTCGTTGCGAAGGAGAGCACGGCGAAGCGACTCTACTGGAAAAGATTTGATAGGCACTGCTAGGACTGATCAAGGCACCGTTATGAGAGGGGAATGTGTAACATCACTGCGGCACTGCAGTAGTGCTTAGAAACTGCAAGCGCACGTTTTAGACTGTATGAACGGAAATTGCGCACCAATCCTGTCTGCCCCGTAGTGGCTGAGAGCACGAACAAGGTCGTCTTGTGAAAAGACAAAAGCAAAGCAACCCTTCAGTAAAAACAAAAGCAGCTCACAGTTCAGACTACAAAGACTGCAGCACAGCGTATGCCGCATCACTTCACGGACATACGAGTGCGGTGAAATCGTGCGTCTTGAACGGTGGGCCCGTCCCGTTGAGCTTTGACGGGATCTTTGCTCTGACGAACGGTGTTACTTTAAATATTCACGAGATAAATGATAAATCCACCCTGAGTAAGGGGATGTACTGGGAGGTGTGGATTCATGTGCTTCGAGACCACTGCAAAAATTCAGGGGGGAACACTTTACAAGCGACTTAGTATGTCATGAGGGGACATACTAAGTCGTAGTATGTCCCCGCGTTGAGCGGTGCATACGGATCTGTGGCAAAGAGGCACGCGGCGAACGACGTGTATAAACCCCTATAATTTCGGCTTGTCAGATTCAGCTACTACGTAACAGAGCAGTCTACTTTTCCGTGGCACATGAGAATTGGAGGATGTCGCTCCAGCCGATCGCCACGTTCACGGACGTGCAAAGCTCATCGATGCTGGGCGAGACGCATGCAGGCAACAAGTAATATCGGAGATTCAAGTGTCTCATATTCAGGTAGCAGGCGCAGAGTGTGTCGTGTTGCGACAACGTTTCATAATTGCTAGGGCGTAAGCTCTGTCTTGACACATGTGGTGAGAGCGGCACGTTCTTGCTTATACGTAGCGACGCAAGGCGGTCTGTGCATCGGAAGAGAGTGTGGTGGGACGCAAAGAATCACTTTTTCCGCAACGGGAAATATCATAGAGCACAATAAAAAGATTGTAGTCCCTGTTCAGTAGGGCGCGGGAGACGCCGCTCCCGTCAAAATGATTACGGAGGGCGGCCAGGTCGTTTTGGGGGAGAACGCTTAACGCGGAATATCTGGAAATTTGACGGCACACTGGCAGGGACAGGAGCAACCGATGGAGCGCGCACAAGATGCACTGGAGCTAGGACGTGGGCTGCCCCTGGGGAATGACAGTGATGGCGTTACTCCGTCGCCGTTCTGTCCGATGCAAACTGGTTCGCAGCATAAAGGTGAACGGCGACTGCCGCTCAATACGGGCACAGCGGTTAACGGCGAAAGTCTGAATAGAATGGTCTTTTTTCCGGATCTACTCAATAGTACTGCACTGCATGAGAGAAGAAGGATACTGTGAGGTTCAGCGGAAGCAGCAGGTAGGCGCTCTCGAAGGCGGCAGCAAGACAATCCCGATACAAATGGCTGTCAATGCACTATAGGAGCCTGTAAGCGGCTGGAGAGGTGTACAGTCACTACTTCGAGGATGCACGTGGCTAGTTTCAGACGAGGACGACTCTTATCGGTGAGGCGTAAGAAAGCCAAAACCCTTGCACGGCGGCTACAAGTAGTTGCTTGTATTGCATAGTGCAGCTTCATTTGTGGGAAGGCCGCGAGCGCTTATAAGAGGAAACTCAGCTTTTTGTGCGCACTGGCTGAGGATTTTATCAGAACACGGCAAACAGCATATATTGCAAGCCTAGGAAGATAGCACAACCTCGCTCTGAACACCTCGCATTAGAAAACGACCTCCGAGGAGCTCGCCACGATACGAAATCATGTGTGACGGATAAATGGATCGCACATCCCATTACAACCGAAGGCTCTGCTGGGGTACATGACTTCGGTGGGGTAGGAGCTAGAGTGCGTGACTCTTAGCTGCACCTTTTGTGAGTTCTCACATCCAGATAAAATTCGCTCTACAGGGCTCCCTGTGCAGATAAAGAAGTGCAGATTCCTCAGGTGTTAGGCGCCAACGTGGCAGCATATGGTTTACCGAGGTTACAGCGCCTCCCAGTTATCTATGTAATGATCTCCAACGGCAAGTTTCTGCCGATCCATGTGCTGTCGAACAGCCTGCGCTCCCTGACTGAAGCGCAAATGAAAGCATACATGAAATGGTCGAACGGAACAGATGTCGTTTTGCGACCTGTAATATACAGCTGGATCATTGAAGTGTGAAATAGACCTAAGGATCCGGGTAGCAGATCAATGATATCTCAATAGATGTACCTATGCGCTAGGGACGGACTTGAGACAGGCTGTCGGAGGTCAGAGATATTCATTGCTGAGTGCCTGCGCCGAAGCCTTTCATTGCGTGATCCGTTCCTGTGGAAAAAGGCTCACTCGTCTTGCTGAGAGTACAAGCGCTTTTGCGTTTCCGCAGGGAGGACGCTGTGCTGCTGTCTGTCTGAGAAGAACACACTGTATGCACCAGTGAAACCATACTGGCAGCCTGCACGAGCAACATGCTTTTACGGGCACTACATGCAGGCGCAGTAACAGCAGCGATGATACGCAAAGTCCAGCCGCTGTGCCGTGCCTGCTTGCTAACTCTCAAGGGTAGCCGGATACAACCTGAGCGCCAGATTCATTTGACGAGGTCACGCTGGGCTCTTGTCCTGCACACTCAGGCGAGGGAGAGAACTACGAGAATATGTCAAATGTAGCGCCGTCAAGGAAGATTGAGAACAGCTCGCACACAGCTTGGAATCGCGTAGTGTGAGTCCGCATCCCATAGCTGGCGCTCTAACCGCCTACACAACCGCTGCATTGGGCCTTTAGAGCCCCTCGTTGACGTGCCAGATGTGTGGATGATGCAGGCGTTTGAGGAATTGAATGTAGACATAAGGAACTGAAACTGTTTGCTGTTTTTTTCAAGCGTATGCACCGTCCGCGTCGCTAACCGGAAAAACATGAAATGTAGGTTCAGCACCCCTACCGAGGGCCGGTATGCGACATCACAGACACCTGATGATAGGAAAACGAAGGACATCACCATAAGACATACAACCATGACGTAAAATCCCTCCTACCAGAGGGGGCTGTGCCGTTGTCTACACCCTCTGGTTGTGTTAATCTTGCGGAGAAAGCGCTGTCCTACCCTCAGCATGAGATAGATGGACACAGCCCTGCTCCTGAGCGCCAGTCTAAGCCCTCTCTAACGCAAGATGTCGTTCTCGCCGTCAACTGCCCACGCAGCATAGTATCAGCCTTAAGTGACTACGAAAAAGTATGCTGTACAGCGGACACTTGCTTGAGTTTCTGGTGCTGATTGCCAGCACCGCAAATGTTCGAACCGGGCTCACGTACGCGTTTAGATTTACCGGACACTGTTTACCAACCATAGCTGAAGTGCACGCCAATGTTTTTGTGGCAAGAGAAAAAAGCCTACGTGCTGCTCTGAAGGTAAATTCGAGCCTTTCGACAAGCTAACGCACCCCAGCTGGCCCGCTGAGGTAGCGTATCTCTACGCGGACTGAGAATCACGTGCGAACCATCCGCAATCGCTAAGAGAGAACAGAGCTTGGATTGTCCCGTAGCTGTTGCCGAGGACTTTCCGCACTAGACATGTCGGTAAGCTCTTCTGATACAGTTGTCAACAGCACATGGAGCTTTCCATAAAATGTGCGTAGCGATTACTAAAGCAGCCTTTGTTGTTTTCAGATCCTTTAGTGAGTTAAGGCCTGCACGGAAGTACATGACCTGCTTGCCCGGTTGCAGCTGATGACACACAATTCAATGCTCCCCTATGAACGAAGCATCTGAAGTGCGGACGTACACCGACGCGACGATGCGGCTTTACCTACGGCAGAGCTACCTGGAATTTCTCTGCTGTGCTGAGCATCACTTGCACATGAATAGATACTGCTTTTTCGCTATTCCACCTCTATCGGGCAGCAGTATCGCTCACCGATTGCGCCCCTCGTACATACACCTTGGTGGAACAGCAGGATCGTCGAGGTAGTGTGCATCGTGCCTGTGCGGCGGTCTCCCTCTGTGCCGGGACGGTGTTCAAGCTTATAATAATGGAAATGTGCCCGTGCATTTGCATATGCCAGGTCATAGCCGAATGAATCTCTGGCAGTCTGTTTCACGGCGGCTCAATAGGAAGGACGCCCGACAGCGTGTGCGGCTGAGCTTCAAACGAGACCCAGCGGTACTGCGAGAAAACCTAGCCGCCGTCAGGACATAGTACAGTATTGGGTACCCTACTGGAGCTCCATTGAAGTCATTTTCGCAATGCTGCTCGGTGTTTTTTTTCTCTCTCGTTGAACGAGGGCATGTGTGGTATTCAATTTGTAAACCTGAGCACGAGGCATTCACAGATACGTTTCTAAACTGCACTGCAAGTACACAGAGACTACCGGTGTAGGTAGACGCGTCCGCGGTGCTGCACGATTGTCACTTCTACTCCAGATCGTCCTCGCTGGGATCTTCGGCTCTCAAGAAGGCTTCGACAGCCACAAGGACAGGCTGTTAGTTTCCTGCTATCAGGGAGAGGACCGGCTGAATCTGTGGACTCTGAAAAGAGGTAGCAGTGGACCACATTGAGCGGTCAAATTCAGAAATCCCATGGCATAATCGAATGATGCTTTCACGAGGCTGCTGATGATTGGTTTGAGTAGCTCATCTAGCGTACACGGCAGAAAGCACCGCAAGCAGATGTGCCCGGTTTATGCTGTTGCTCAAGATGCAGGTTCTCCTGGTGGCACAATACTACGACACTACTGATGTGGGGACACACAGACGAACGCTCTTGTATACCAAGCTTGCTTTCGATAGGTTCCGCTCACGCATTGGGGAGGCTTCCTCCTGCGAGGGAATTGTCGCTTACCCACTTTAGGGTCATCCTAGCCGCTTCATAGACAGCAATTAGCGACTCAGAACCGAGAGGCAAGCGCTGTACTTCTGGTAGAAAACGCCACACTCAGCGTTATCCGTCGGGCGCGCCGTGGGTCTGCAGTAATGCAGGAAATTAGTTGATCTGACTGAAGTTCGGTCCTTCAGCAGGTTAACGATACCGGATGGTACGGCAGACCACACAATGCGGACAAGTACCTCGGCAAGCCTCTTGTCTCGATCCAAAGTGGTTGTCATAAGATTACATGGATTAGTTTGTTGGTGCTACTTTGTACCTTAGGATTCTGAGCGCAGCAACACACATGCTGCTGTTGCGGCGAGTGCTTCTGCTGCAGCGACACGCAGAATATGCCTCTTTGGCATGCGTGGGCGAGGCAGAAAATGCTGGCCCCCGTTTGCTTAAGTGCGCAGAGCTGCGGCTACGCATAAATGTATACCTGACCGTCCCAAAGGGTCCGATATTACCGTGCAGCGGGCGGGAAGAGAGGAGGTTGCTTAAGGCAATGAATCGGTGCACTTTTGGTTTACGATCTCGCCCGATACGCGCAGGTCTGCGTCTGAATTCGGTCAGCGTTCCTACCGGGACCCCCATTGGATGTATCGTAGTCAGGCAATGTAGAGGTTGAGCAGTTGGGACAAAATCGTTGACCAGACACATCACCTATATGGAAGTCAGCCAGCACCCGAAAGATGAATCGAGCGCAGGCGAGCTCTACCGGTGACGGCGGTGCTGTGGGAAGGGCAGGAGCATATAGTGGAGGGCAGTCAGGTCGGCCATGAAAAACCCGTTCTGCCACGCAGTGTTCAGGGCTGAACGTGCTTCGGTGGAGAGGGCCTCCTTTTATCTTCTGCAGTCGAAGCTCTCAGAGCTGGAGATGACGGAAAAGTGCAGTGATTGTAGAGCTTTCTGCTTTTACAAATATTTCTAGGCCATCGGAATGTACAATTCTGCTGAATCGGAAATGTATCAGCTGCATCTTTCAACAACAGAGTCAAAGCATTGTCCAAACGGTAAAGATAATGCAGATTACAGATATTTCCACCGATGTATAATGCGCCAGACGTGTGGCGAGTGAATGATCATTCTACCGTCGGAACATTCTTGCCACGCACAGCAGCGATGCCCGGTGTCTTTCCTCCATCCTGCTAAACACGGACCACAGTATAGGGTGGTGCGCAATCATTGTAGTCTCGGAGTGCCAGGCTACACGCTAAACACATTGGGAACGTACGTTTTGCAGCAAACGCGGAGCGGTATCAGGAATCGTTGGATGAATGACTGAAGTCTTTACGTAGCTAAAGTAAAATCGCTCGTGCCAACTGCTCCTCGCGCGCTGGTTTGTCGTCATTGAGGCCGCCACCGGCTTGAGCCGCAGGGTCCGCCTGTATGTTCGTCATTCTGTCTGTTCCTGAATATGGATATTTCCATTCTCACGCATCCAGGCACTTGGCTGTGTATTGACTGGATGTGGAATCAGATGCTGCTGAGGAGAGTAGCGAATATACGACCATCCGAGAAGTTACTCGATGAACATGCTTGTTACTGAACTGATCAACGCCGTGTTAGGCGAAGGTAATGCTAGCGTCGCCCTGACCGTGTTGAACGGTGCGTCTACATACAGCCTCAATGCACAGAAGATCTCCGCGACCTTCTCGCGAATCAACGAAAGCACCCTGTCAAGGTGTGAAAGTCGTCATGAAACACGCGTATTTTGTGGAAGCTTGTAGTTACTTATTACTGAGTGATTGCTCAGTTATATTCGTCAGATAAACTGAAGGCCTCCAAGGTGAAAAACCTCTCGTGCTGGTATGCAGAGCATTTTGCTTACCCTTTGGATGTGCTGTCTGTGCACAGGAAGGCTGCGCAGCTCAGCGACTGTGCCGGACGTGAGCACGTATATGGCGTGGAGGTAGAATTTATATACGTTAGACGTCAGCGTACTAAGAGGCGGATCGTTTGCCGGCAAAACCTACGTCGATCCAGATATTCTAAAATCTAGGCGCCAGCGGTCTGTCCGTGGCTTGCACAGCGGATGGGTGTGGCGAACCGCAGTAATTCTGGGGCGGAGTTCATAGTTCCGCTTGCTTCTGTTCTTGTTCGCTTTCTACTACACGGAAGGGACAGACATATCTATCTCTTCAGAACTGAGGGAATAATCAAAAGGAAAAAGTGTCAGGCCGGTAACAGCTGGACAGAGCACCAGGATTCACAACGATCTCTAATGCTGGCAGCTACATCGTGGCGAGCGCCCAAGGGCTTGACGCCTACAGTGGAGAGAGAAAGGTAAAAAAAAAGGTTGAAATATAGTCTGGGAGGGCTACTTCGAATAGGAACACTCATGCAAAAGGCTCTCAAATGGGGTGAAGCCAGACCATTCAAATCGATCACTCTGAAAGTGAACCTTGAGAGCGCGCTCCGCATCCTCAGTAGCTATTGCCTCCTGCTGAAGGTAGAATACGCGTCTAGGTATAGCCTCCGACCGCGCACGATCTCCTTGTTCACATTTCCTTGTTGATAGGTAGTATGTCCAATTCACGTCAGCAGTATACAGCAGAAGAGGATGTCCAACCAGGAAGGTATCGCCCTCAAGGTGTCTAATTTCACCGAAACTAGTTAATGATACAGCCTCGGTGCCGAGGCACTTTTCGATAAACCAGGAGCGCGCTGCAGCACACAGCATAGAGCTCAGGCGCGGCCAGCTCCGTAGTGTCGTCCAGTTGAATCCGCAGGACAATAAGATCTTTTTCTATATTGCGCCAGGGGAGCACCGGTTTGTGTGAGGAGCAGCAACTATTTCTGTGCTAATCAGCTAAGTCCATTACGGTCAGTGTTGCACCGGTGTCTCCGAGGGAACGCGTGCCAAAACACCTGCAACCGAAAGGGGTTCCCGGCGTTTCGCATTCTTGAATGGGATTACATTCATCTCTCATTGGCACGTTACGCGCTGATACAGGCTCTCACATCGCCAGCTAGCAAGTTCCTTTCTTCTCACCAGAAACCGCCGTGAACGCTCTAACCAATGGACATGGAGAGAGACGAGTTGGTAGCGCTGAGAGGGGCCTGGCTTGAAGTGACGAGCCAGCTGCCCATGTGTCACCTAGATATTTTGCAAACATCTTCTATGCAGTAGATGCATGAGCAGTAATTATGCTTCTCCGCTTCCATGGCGCGGTAAGCATTATCGAGGACGCTGACTGGGAGACGCATACAAGACGCTGACGCGCACGAGCGGCCACTCTTGAGTTCAGAGAAGAGCAGTCTTCTATCTCACGACGAACCCAGAATGAAACGTCATAACAATGCCCAGACGTGGAGTGGTGAACTGTGTGTAAGCGTGCTCGGGTGTGGCCTTCAAGCGGAGACGAGATATCCGGTCACCCGTCTATGGCCGACACTGCTACGGGGCTCGAATGCGCGTCCATATAGAGCAATCCAGATTTCGCAGTTGCCGGAAAAAATAATACCCCTTGTACCATCATGACAGACTCCAGTATGTTGAGAACCTCAGCGTGCGGCGCTGAGACCTTTTATGTGCCCCGAATGCTGAGTGAGAGATCGAATATTGCTTGACGAGTGCCCATGGTCAAGATAGTACACAAGCGAAAAAGCTAGACAAAAATACATCGTTGCCTGAAAAAAAGGCTAGTGTGGCTGCCGCTCGGTGTTGCGTTTGCCTGTTGACAAAAGCAAGAAACGGGCACGCGGAGGAATACGCGTGTAAATATCAAAAACACCCAGCTGGCGTGTTTGCAGTCCGACCCAGTAGGGTACGAGAGAGTTATGGGAAAGGACTGCACTCTGGTTGCAATATTGATTTGCAGTCTGGTCGTATCGCGTACGAGATAGTAATTAGGGAGGTGTTTAAAGGTTCACAGAGAGGCCGTACTATACTGGCGAGTGCCCGCGGGATTCTAGCTCGCCACTAAACCTGCGACGGATCGCAATAAAGGTGCTTTTGGCAAATTACGCTTGGACGGCCTTGACAGCTTTTCAGGAATTCCGGGTAGGGAGGACAGCGCGTATCTGATACCTGACAGACCTCTTACTAGTGTCAAACGGATAAGGACGAAGTCGTGCAAGAAGCACCCCTCAGAGCATGGATGCACCCTGAATACATGATTTTACTGGCGTAGGTGACACGTTGATCAGTAGCGGACTCTTCTCCTTGCTCTTATCAGAACAAATTTTGCTTCAGTTATATAGGAACAGTCTTCCGTGCTCTTGCCCACCCCAGAACACACACGGGGCAAGCGATGTGAGATTCGTCACTTATCGATTCTAGAGAACGTTGTCATTATACAAATCGTCCGGGGAACGCAAAAGGCAAGCCGCATTGACGAGAGCAAAAATCTACGTGGGAGACGCACTCCATGAGCTTTGAGTGTTACAAAGGTAAGAGAGATCAGGAAGCTTTTATGTGACTTCTCTTGTTGTGCAGTAAATCTCGCGAGCTGATACTCTTACAACAATGCTCCAGTCCGCCGCAGAAATGACTTACAGCACTCCCGTGCTATGAATTTATACCTAGCACGGAATCAAAGGTGTGTAAAAGCTCGTATGCTGGCTCTTCATTTTGACAACCGCTGAACCTGAGGTTTACGTGCGCAAGGCAGAATTGATGCATCAGCGCTGCCGGAAGATCTTCCCTGAGATGGCATCTGACCAACACCTACAGTGATGAGCTTGCGGCTTGAGGCGATCGTTAGGTAGACATATCGGCAACCTAGGGAGCGGCAGCTGCACGGCGCGACCCGTGAACAAATTCTTGAATCGCCTAGGCGCGCAATCAAAGCCTGACGTGTTCTCGAGACCATCCTTCATTCGATGGCACGCACAAAGACGCCGTTTTCTGGGTAAATGTGCTTGCAAGGTACGCTCTCCATAAATAGACCCAAGACACACAGATGCAACGAAACTGGACAGGATCATCCATACGCGCATATACGTTGTCACACAGCAACTGGCTTCACACTTCCTCAGCTGATGTACACAGCCAGTCGATGCTGGCGTTTTATGCGAGACGGCATATGCTAGCATTCCGCTCACCCCCAACAACGTCCCAGCGTGCGAGCAGCACGGGACTGACCGTACTAAAGCTAGAAGGGTCCGACTTTAGCACTGTCCCATCGTGGGACGTGTGCGCGAACCTGTTTGGGAGAGTCCTGAGCTCAACTAATTATCTGTGTGATGCTGAAGTGTCACAGCTTACCGAATAGCTTATGAATTCCCGTATCAGCCATCATCAACGAAGAGGCCCTCCGATGGAGAGTCGACGCCGCCTATGAACAGTATTGCTTAACAGCTGCAGAGGTACTGGGTATGCGCTAACGCGAATGCGTTGTGTGATACAGACCTCAGCAATACCGAATGTTTGAAAGGAAGTCTGCAGCATTATTGCTCGACCGAGACAAATCGAGACCATGGCCCGAATAACATTTGCATGCTTAGCACAAGAAAAAGCGGGCTTTGAGGAGGATGCCTGTCCGCTTAAAAAAGCGTTCTTGAGTTTGATTTGAATAGGATATCCTAAAGAGATCAGGACGCGGGCGCAAAATGCCAAGGCCGGCCGAGTATTCTCCTGTTTCAGTTCATTTACGCGCACACCAAACCGTGGAGATTTTGCATTGAACGGAGGCTCGCGCAGTTGCCGACCTACAGCGCCTGGCACGTCAAAAGAGCCTTCGGCAGCAGACACGGTGCCGCTCCTCGTTAGTTGCCAGATATTCCAGTGGTCAGAAAGTACATCAAATCAAAGGCTTAAGGAGGACATGGCTCACGCTTCTAGAGGGGTTTGAGAAACGGATCGGCCTCAACCAGTCGTTGCACACCTCCAGCGCCTGAGCGAAGCGACACTAGCGACAGCAGACTGTGTTGGGTCCTACTGACCTAAGAAATCGTCACGTGTTTGTGCAAATGATGTGCATCCTGGCCTCATTTGGCACTCCTGTAGAGCAGCACCCTACCTTCGTGGCGTACATTGTCGGAGAAACCATGAAGTTTCTGACCGCAACAGAGCATTCTACAGCTACACTAAAACTCTATGCTACGTGCCTGCAGGTCTCGTATGCTCTAGGACTTCAACGTGCAATAGTGCTATAGCAGTGCCCGTAGGGTAGCAGGAGTGCATTGTGAGCATAGATAGTCGCTTGGGTGCGTGGCACTACCAGTTAATTGACTCTTTTTTCTTGCTCCTCCCGAAACCGTGTTCACCTGCTTGTAGAGGCCAACACCTCTTGTGCGCTGACTAACTCTAGAACACACACTGCATAACGACGCACAGGACGCCATGCGACGGTCAAGCGGAGTGATGTTGTCGAGCAAATACTATGCGTAGCTAATAGGTGTGCTCGATGCTGCGGGAACATCACTCCACCCTCACTTATGGGGAATTGATATGATATCTGCTTTGTTGCCACTCCTATCCGCCACGGCAGACACAGTACTGTAGTATAGACGTTCGTGTCCACCGCTGTTGAAAGCCTCTTGTAGAGAACTCTAGTGCTTTGAAAAAATGCCTAGCACTGACGTCTAGATGCATTAACACTTGCCTTTGTTTTTCCCTGATGTGCCGAGTGCTGCGTCTAAGGAAAAGTTGCACAGGTCGAGATATGTTTGTCAGCCTTGCTCATGCACGCCACAATAGAATCTCAGTAAAGTGCGGGAAATCAGCAAGACGGCACCACATTGAGTCCTATCACTGAGTATGAAGTCTTGGTCTGTCCGGGATAGATAAAAGGCTACTTCAAAGTTAAGTGCGGGCCAGCGGCAATGTGAGACGGACGACGATAAAATCTTTCACAAGAAGAGGCCCGCTTGTGAAGCAGGTGCTGCATTCAAAATCAACATTAGCTCAGCTCCACACATGGTAACACGTCTCCCTTCAAAAAATTGAGTTGCTCGCAGATCGACGCCGTTCGCCTACAGACGAGAGTTCTTCCAGAAATGGCTACGCTAATGAGCATAACCGTCATACTCGTCGGGGCTGATTTTAGCTTCACGACACGACGCCTGAGAGACACAGACAGCGTAGCTTTTAAAGGCAATCTAGCTCTAGAGAATTCCCAGGGACAGTATATACTGCGACAGAGTCCCCCTGCCAGAGCAAGAGGGGTTTGCCGGAGCGACCCTTCATACGGAAAGGCTCCAGTGAGCCCCGAGTAATATGAGTTCGCTCCTTCCGTTTCAACTCAGTCCCACACTTGCGCCGTTCGGAGTAAACCTCAGAACTAACCCCGCCCGACATAAAGACTGCACAGCCACAAAGATTCATATGAGTGTCTTGGTGGTGTGCCGTCTCAGCGCGTGGGTGCAGCATGTTGCAGACAGAAAGGTACAACCTGTGCACGTGACATGCCCACAGGGAGACTAATAGAATTCTGGAGACTAATAGAATTCTGGATTAAAATTGCTTTCATCAAATGTAAAATTCAGATTTTTAGGCTGAGGATACGTGTGCAGTCCAACAGTCATCTGAAAAATTCTTTTTTCAAGGGGTCCAGCGGCATTATGCTGTTACATATACATTTGGATAGACAAACGAGGGGCGTTATAAAGGCGCCTACACACAACAGACGACAGAAAAAAGCCCTAGGGCGTATTGCGATTCAAAGTTGCGCAGCATGGTGCAACTCTTCAGTATCCGAGTATGCTCGCAAGCGCCCGAAAAATATGCCTCGACCCCACTACCCTAGCGAGGCATTGCCATGCGGCAGCGCCAATGTGTCAATTCAGTTGCATCCACCTACGGGGCGGTAGGGCGAGTAGCTGAGCGGAGCCACAAGGATTCTAGAAGTCCAGGGTGCTACTGCGTTTGAGCGCTAAAGCTTCTGTTATAGCTCAGGAAGAGACATTCAGGTCTGTAAAAATGGGGCAGAAATCCATTCACCATTTGTTGACCTTCGTGCCCATGCTATTTTGAGGAAGAACCTATCTGATTCCAGATGGAGTTTCCGCTCCGATACGCTCATCGGCGGCACGCAGATACAACGAATACCTCCGCAGCAATGTAGGCATGGTCCCGGCTGCATATTCGCAGGATGCGGCCGAATGTAATTTCGAGGTGAACGAGCAAAAAATGCTGTCTGAATTAGCACTGACGTAATCGTTGTGGCGGAAAGATCTGAATGACAGCACTACTGCTTAGAGTGCAAATTCATGTGAGCGTAAGCAACGTGGTCTGTAGATGTGGCTTAAAGGTCTCGAGACGGCGGGTGCTAGTCGTGTACGCGACCACTGAGAAGAACACGAGAGCAAGCAATCTGGATTAAAGTCCCAGATAACGTGTGCCCTGTCTTTTTGAAAAGTGATGAAACGATGCGGCAAGCAGAAGCGCGCGCGGAAAACCAGTAACAACACTTACATTGCGACGCTTTTCCTTGCTTCAACATTCCGGACCACAGACAAGAATGGCACAAGAATTTGAAACGACGGGAAAACGCGAGGGGGATTGCAGTCGTAAGTCATATGAAAATGAGCTCTCCCTGCTAGACCATAAATTCCGTGAAAGCCATATGCAGCAGGCGATTGGTCACACCTTGTACGCAATTAGCATGTCAAGGCAATACGGATTTCTTTCAGAAGATACCAAAGAGCCGAAATGAGTTGAATGCCTCTGGAATCGCAGAGCGTAGGCTGCGACGGTGCCGTCCACGTTAAGGCAGCTTGTGAGGGCCCCCGTATCCGGACCATGCGTCGTTATGCGAGGCACTTCATGGAGCTCCCTACGTAGTCAAAGAGCCACCTCGCTCAGGACCTTGGTAAAAGGAGGCGTGCTGGAGGAGAAGAGAACATAATACAAGCTCATAGGAAATTTGCCTGAAGTCTGTGTGCAGATGAGGTCTCACTAAGTCCGAAATTCCGACCGGGTCTCGCTACTTACGAAATTCCGGACGTGTCCCACTCATGGCGCATGTATGGCTGTGAGGGACAAAAATCATTTTGCGTCGGTTGAGGGTTCGGAAACTGCGGGAGCCGATATTCAGGACGTAGGCACCGAGAAACCTAGTGTGTCATCGGTCTCGTTCGTGCTCTTACCCGGTTATCCCAGAATATGCTCCATGTGCAGGGTTCGAGAGGCCTGTCTATGCACCGACGGGAAGCTTGATGCTATGCAGATGACATCGGTGTGTCCATGATGACTCCTTCTACCCTGTTGCCAGATATTTCAGCGGCAATCCTCCGAGTGGAAGTCTCACAGCAATGAAGCCGACTTTATCTTATGAGGATCCCGCAGACGTTGTGCAGCCATGCTTCTGCACTTTCCAGAGATCACAAGGACTCTCCTCTGTGCAGCGAGGCAGAGCCCCTGCAGCTTACATATAACTCTTCATCGCTTCTTACCAAGTGGCGAAGCTTCACCGCCGATCGAAACTAGATCAGGCCGTCGTTGTCAACACCGCCGGAAGGTGCGGATCTAAACAGCGCCTAACGACTTCCCATATCGAGAGTAAATCGATGACCGCCGGTGGTGCTCTTGCATGTAGAAGGAACCATAGATGATAGGGAAACAGAGGAAAGAAGCAGAGCATTAGGATCCCTTTTGGAAGTTTAGCATTCTCA